>NC_140172.1:67057713-67183387 GCF_963971535.1 Notolepis coatsorum
ATCTTATTAGGAATGGCTCGCGCCGTGTTCAGGAGATTGAGGCGCATAAAAGACTATTTGATCATGTCTCTAGCACCCCCACAGCCGTATCTGCAACCACTTACATCACGGCTCTCATCCACATTCATTCATTTGCTCCCCCGCTATCTCCTCCCCAATTTCAATGTAACGCGGAGATTCAGGGTTGGGGGGGGGGCACACCCCAAATCTGACCAATGAGTGACAGTTTGCTCGCGCGTATGTTTGTTTTGGGTCCGCTGTTAACACAGCCGTGTGAACACAAATGAACTGAACGGAAATGAAGACAAGTGCAACATTGTCCCTGTGTCTCCCTGAATCGGAACAAAGCAAACGAACTACAGGTGTGAAATAATGTAAGCTCTTACTTGACCAGATGTTGAATAAGCATGTCCAGCATCTCCCGATTCTTCTCTGGTAGTTTGTAGGTTAGTGAGTGGATTTCCCCCAGTCGATAGTCAAGATTATCCGACTCTGAGGACAGACGAACAAAACAATAACCCAATGGAAGAGATGTTCCCCTTTTATTTTATCTACGTTAGGAAGAAAGATTACTCTGCCCTTGAGAAAGCTAGAATGGCAGGATCATATAAATCACACATCACAATCACACACACAAACGTAGTAATTCGATTTCACTCTTATGATTCAGCACTATGCTACAAGTCTGGAAAATAGTTGATAAATTCAAAACTATTGATAAGTGTAACTGAGGGGTACAATTCCCTGACTGTATTGATAAGTATGGTATCATTAAACCACTACCGCTTGATGTACTTTAACTTCTGGCCATACAGTACACGATATCTAAGTATGATGAACACTTTCCCACATATGAAATCAGGTCCACACAAATATAACAGTCGAAGGTTTAATATAGCAAAAGGTATATACAACATTCACTTAATTACATTTATGATTTGAATGCACTTGTAAGGCAAATGAGTATTCGTAGGTAAATCAACACTGAATGTCCAATCTCTGGTTACGCAGGAAGCAAGTATACAACCTGGTTCTTTAGGGAACTATAGCGATGGTACTTAAGGATTATAGCGGGATACTAAAGGGGGTCCTGCTGGTTGTAAGTCAGTAGGGGGGGGGGGGGGGGGGGGGTTTGGAGAGCCGTCAGCTGCATCCCATCTGGCCAACGATTCCTGGGGAGAATTCAGGTACAGAACACAGTGCCCGCAGGATCTTGATCCACAGATGAATACACTTGGGCCCTCTTGTAGACGGTAGCTGTAGGCTGTAGGTCCACAACGAAGGAGAAGCGAGGCGGCCTCGGTCTGGGTTGAGCGCCGTCTCACCTGGGCTCCTCTCGGGGGTAATTCCAACACTCACCGGCGTTGGCTGTTATCCGCTCCACAAATCAAAGCACCCAAAGCAAATAGATATTCCATGCCGTATATTAGGCTCAGCAGTCGTCCGGGGTAGGTAATCCAATGTGCAGGTCCACTCGTCCTCGCCCAGAACTCCTCGGATGAAAGCACCACGCGTGGTCTGCCCAGCCTGGTTAAGACTCTAGATAACGCGAGGAAACGATGGGGGTGCTGCTCACTTTAGAACTCGATACCGCACGATGCACCATACATAATAGACTATTATTAACTTAATAGAAATACGTCCCACTCGACGGTACAGTGCCAAACTCAAGGCACTAAAAAAACAAATTACAAACATCTCAAAACAAGCTAGTCAGACTACTACTTGACCTGACTCCTAGAACCCACCTCACCCCTGCCCACTTTGACAACCTAGGATGGCTTAGAGTAGACGACAGAGTACAGCAACTTGCAATGGGCCTGGTCTACAAGATACACTACGCGACCAAGGTACCCATGTACATGTCAAAATACTTCCCAAAGGTCAGTGAATACCACGATCACAACACCAGAGGGAGCTCCACAAATCATGTAAAACCCAGATTCAGCTCAAACAAGGGACTAAACACGTTTCGCAATTATGCCACATCAATGTGGAACGCCCTGCCTAAAGCTGTAAAGGAATGTGAATCACTACCCACCTTCAAAAACACTCTCAAAAAACACCTACGTGAGACTGCAATTCGAAACTGGCCCCTACAAATGTCCTAACCTAGTTGTACAGTAAATGACCAAGTAAGGCTTTGTCAATATTCCAATGTACAGTGTAAAATGTGTGTGTGTCCCATACCCAACCCCCCCCCCCCCCCCCTCCCCACCTCCAATGTACAGCCCTCACCCAACCCACCCAACCCCACCAACCTCCTCCAATGTACAGTTTCTACGCCAAATGTATATACACTCCTTTTCTGGACACTTTTGTATCACAAACAGTACTGTATTTGCAAATCTGATATGTCATAAATGTATAGATGTAGCAGTACTGTCTATCTGTATGTCATGTATGTCATATATGTTATGATGAATTGAAAATGGGGGACCCTGATGTAAACAAGACGAAAGTCTTTCTCTGGTCTGCATCCCCTTAACAATTGTATTGAGATGTACTGTACTGTACCCATTCTGCAATCTGTTAATAAACTTTTCAATCAATCAATCAACTATGACAATTCAGCTATGAATTTACACGAGGTCTCAATGCCTATTCTGGGGCCAAATAGGCCATACTGCACCACACGTGGGTCGTGGGTGAGGCTTCACGTCTGTTACTAGGTTGGAGGGTAAAGGACTAATGGACTAAAAGAAAGTTCTACTTTACTTGCGCCCTATTTATATGCACGGTGAACAAATAGTACCATTCGTATTTCGGTAGCCGTATTCCTACGCGGAACCGGGGCTAGTTGGGACATGTTCGTCGGCACTATTGAACTTGACTCAAGGGGCTTGTCTGCTGGCGCCAGGTTCTTGTCCAATGAGAGAATGAACTATTATGGGCTGTAGTAGACTAAAGGGATATTCAGTGTATATGTACAAAGAATATACAAGGGATATCAAACGATATACAAATAGTATTAAATATATATCCATAAATAAATATATATATTCGGTTTAATCTGATCCTTCACAACAATAAGTGTTAACTACCATTATTGAGCATAAAACATTCAAATATAATTTGATGATAGATTCTTACTTAACTATAGTGCGTCTGTGGCAGTGCCAGCTTTACCAACATCGGGGTGTTGCTCCCTTAACTCATTCAGCACCAGCGACTACCTTCATCCCTGTAGTCAATGGGCCACGCTAAGAGATAGGCATTTTCACTGTGTGTCACGATGTTTGCAGAGCTATATCTATATTCTATATTATAGCTATGGAGACAATACTATGGCTCATCTGACAGTAACTATCCCTCGTCCGACATGTACAAAATAATAAATTTTTGCATGTATACGTTCGCGTGTTATCCCGTCGTGAATATTGTATAGTTTCAGAGTGATCCTGGCTAATTCCTGGAAACTGCGTTATGGAGCGATATGTGAATTTTGCTAAATGCGTTGGCGTTGCTCGACTGGACACGCTACTGTTTCCAAATCAAAGGTATATAATAGGTATTATGTTTCATCATGAATGCATCAAAGGGGGGGGGGGGGTAGTTTTTTGATGCTCTGATCGCCAGCAACGGCATTCGTTTTGAATACATACGTTGATCGGCTGGATCGATATGAAATCATTGTAGGATCAAGGTGGAATTTACGTCAGATAGTCCTTACCTTTGATCAGGGTTATTCCAAAAAGAATATTCCAATTGTCTGATCGCGATTTCCAGTATTGATGTCCATCGGGTCCCCGACATAATCTGGCACAACACATGCATGGAGTGTCCTGGACACGTTCCAAAATGTGCTCGGATGAACCGCTAGACTTGCCTGGGCCAAAATTCTCCGCCCGGACGACATTAGATGTGACACAGTCTGGAACAGGGTTTCAAAGGGTGGGCGATACTGCCACCTAGCAGGATCTGGCCAGTATTGCACTCTCTGGGTCTCAGTATGGCTTTCACCGGTAACATAGGTCTGTGAGACTGCATAGATTATTAAAATCGAAAAAACTGACCAAGTCACGTATATATACGTGATTGCCGTTCAACGGTTGGTGAGCAAACACGTATATATACGTGAATGGCACAGAATGAGTTAAGTCTTACGATAAGATAATTTAAGGGTGTTTTTACATTAGGAATGGTTGCCTCCGTTCTGTTCCCGAGAACGATAGTCCCCCCTCCCCACTGGCCAGCTTTCACACTACCAATCTCGTTTCGTCCCCGAGCACACTTAACACTTTCTGTGCCAATCACGTATATACTCGTTATTGGCCGCCAGCGGTTAAGTGCCAATAACGAGTATACTCGTTTTTCTTTTTTTCGATTTTAATATCATATACACTCTCACCCTGAGACCCTGAGAGTGCAATGCTGACTGAATCCTGCTAGGTGGCAGTATCACCTACCCTTTGAAACCTTATTTCACACTGTGTGTTACATTTTATATGGTCCGGGCGGAGAATTTGGACCCAGGCAAGTGAAACGCTTCATCCGAGCACCTTGGAACGCACTCAGCACACTTGATGCATATTTTGTGCCATTTCATGTCAGGGACCCGATGGACATCAATACTGGAAATCACGATCAGACAACTGGAATATTCTTTTTGCAATACCTCCTATCAAAGGTAAGGCCTATATGACATCAATCCTACTTTGATCCAACAATGATTTCACATCGATCGCAATGATAAACGCAGGGTGCGATCCAGGAGGGGAGCCCGGGGAGCTATAGCTCCCCTAGATCAGACATCAGCTCCCCTGCAAACTTGATTTGCGATTTTTTGGGGGGTCTCTAAATTACTATTATATATTATTCACTGACAGTGAAACTGACAGAGCAGCAGGAGGCGGGAATCGGATCATCTACAGGCGCGCCGCGCAATTACACCTGCGGCTGGTGCTGCTCCGGTGGCCGTGGGGACTATTATTAGTTAAATATAAATCATTGTTTTGAGATTCACGTCACTCACAGTGGTGACTGTGGTGGGCGTCAGCGTCACTGCAGGCAGCCAATGTATCGATTCGTCGCAGCCAATGTAAATGCAGCAAGCAAATAAATGTAGCCTATTAGGGTCTTCAAATATGATATGAAATATGGGCGCGTTTCCTAGTGGTCGAAGCAAGCTCAGTGACTCGTCAGTCGAGAAAATAATGCTTGGGACCAGGAGTATTTCATATTGTTAGTAAGTCAGGAGTCTGAGAGATAATCATCTCTATCTAACTAAATAGATATTTTTTTTTATCATGGAATGTGCTGTGGAAGCCCCGTCCAGACGGCCGGACGGTAAGTGAGTTGTCCTGAGCACTCCTCGCTGAGAGTCGCGCACCCCCCCCCCCCCCCCCCCCCCCCGACGCGGGCTCACCCAAAGATCTTGCTATGGATCGCACACTGGATAAACGTATGTAGTATTCAAAACATATGCTGTTGCTGACGATCAGAGCATCACAAAACGACAAAAGCAATTAAAAAAACGACATCACAAAACGAAACATAATACCCATTATATACCTTTGATTTGGAAATAATATCATGTCGAGGCGAGAAATGCGAACGACTTTCGCAAAATGCACACAGCGCTCCACAACTCAGCTTCCAGGAATTAGCCTGAGCCTGGATCACTCTGAAACTATACAATATTCACCACAGGATAACAAGTCAACGTATACATGACAAAATTAACTCTTTTTTACATGTTGGACGAGAGATAGTGAATGTCAAATGAGCCATAGTATTGCCTCCATAGCTATAATATATAATATAGATATAGCTCTGCAAACATCATGACGCACAGTGAAAATGCCTATCTTTTAGTGTGGCCCATTGACTACAGGGATGAAGGTAATCGCTGGCGCTGAATGAGTTAAGGGAGCAACACCCTGATGTTGGTAAAGCTGGCACTGCCACAGACGCACTATAGCTGGCGCTTCAACCCTTCTTTGCTCTCGGAGAAAGCATTTCAGGATCAAACGAGATAGAATAGAATAGATAGAATAGAAATACTTTATTCATCCCGAGGGACATTTTTGGGAGTCTGATCATGGCAGAGGAGAGACTGATTCTTGTGGTGTCTGACAACCCAATAATATACGACCTAAGGTATATACGTATATATATTTTTTATATCCAAAGCGCGCCGCCTTGAAAAAAAAACGCTTTCTGCAGACACAGCGCCTAACCCATTGGGGGCCAACCACGTAATATTACGTTTTTGCTCGCCAGCGGTTGGGTTTTTCCTTTTTTTTTTATATTTTTATTCATTATCCATCCAGGGACCCTGGTGTTACCATAGGGAATGAGTCTGAGATCGCCAAAGTGCAATACCGGCCGCATCCAGCTAGACGGCGGTATCGAGCACCCTTTAATGACCTTGTATCTTGGCCTGTGCGTCGATTATATGTCTCCGGTCTGATTTTTTTTTTGGGGCAAGTGAAGCATCAAATGCTCCCGATGCATGATGTGTGGTGGATTATGTTGGCGACACGATGGACATCAATACTTGGAATCGCGATCAGATAATTGGAATATTCTTTTTGGGGTACATCCTAGTCAGGGCTTGACTTTTTGGCTCACTAGCCACCGTGGCTAGTGGTTTTCCAAAGTCACTAGCCACTCAGCATTTTCACCAGCCAAAAATCCCCACACTCGCGCCCCCACCCAAAAAGTAATAAATATAGGTAATTGGACAATGTAACTGCAAGCATTTGTTTGGACATACGATTTTATTTGAACAGAAACATGTAAATAACATCTGAGAGGAACTTTGTGCTGGCAATAGTTTAAATTTATTCCTTTCAGCCTCAGCAATGTAGAACGATTATGACTATAACCCAGTTCTGTTAATTAGGGGTGACGCTTGGCATCACTCATGCACTCCCTCGCGTACGTGCACTGAATAAATTCCACAAATGTACCTTTAATACCAGTATTAGTCTGACCACACCCCTCATCAGCTTACCCTCATAAGCAGGTGTGTGGTCACCTGCTCTCCTCCTACCCAAGCTTTCACCACAAGGTGAGGTCAAGGGCTGCAGCGGCGTCGGATGCCAAGCGTCACCCCTAATTAACAGAACTGGGTTATATCGTTCTGTTTCATTAGGGGATCCGCTTGACATCACTCATGCACATAGGGAGGCCAAGCGGAGCCACTGGCCGACAAATACACCCCGCTGAAGGCCCCCCACAACCAACAGAACAGGGAGGGCCGAGCCCCCCCGACCCCCCCTAATGGAGGGCACCCCCCCTATTAGAGGTTTCCCGGGAGGGCGACGGACCCGACCGTGCGAAGAGGCACTCAAGCAACTCAACGCACAGGGTGAGCAGACCGTGGCTTGACCCCACGACTACACACGCACAACCCGCATGCCACCCGGGAACGAACGGAGGGAAACAACCTCGTTACTGCCCCCAGAATCACGGGGTCAAGGGCAAACCCAACCCCGTGGCAAGGCCGTAGCAGCGGAGCGCGAAGGAAGACCCAGACCCACCAAAGGGACTGGACCCCCTGGAACGGGGGCCCGGAGAAGTCCATGATGCCAGCATCAAGACCCCACCAGGTGGGCACTTAGTGACCCTGCCCCCCCACATCGCCAGCGTATTCGGACAAAGGCCCCTCAGCCGAGCGGGCCCTGTCCTCCCCAACAGTACACCGCCTGGCACACTGACCCTGCAACAGGCAGTCAGCAATTGCCTGTTCACCAACGGACGATTCCCTGGAACCAGAGGAACCAGAGTCGAGATCAGGCCATCGCCGGAGCGACGGCACCGACTCCTCGACTTTTCGGAGAGGCAAACTATCCATCGGCTGTCTCCTGGGCTGGGTCGGCAACCACGAAAGTGGCAACAGCCCAGCACCAGAACGCACGACGGAGGCGGGAATGGAGAACCGCTGGTGAAGAGTAGGTCTAGCGGGTCTACTCTCCGAAGAATACATTATGACCCAAACTTTTTCTTTACAACAGATATGAGAGAAGAAAAAATTAAGCACAATGTAGACTTGTCACAACTCTTTTCAACTAACAACACGTCAAGTGGGGTACTAACGGGCACTTCCTTGTGGTGAAAGCGAGAAGGAGGAGAGCAGGTGACCACACACCTGCTTATGAGGGTAAGCTGATGAGGGGTGTGGTCAGACTAATACTGGTATTAAAGGTACATTTGTGGAATTTATTCAGTGCGCGTGCACGTACGCGAGGGAGTGCATGAGTGATGCCAAGCGGATCCCCTAATGAAACAGAACATAAATTCCTTGGCTCTGTTTATGTTTTGTTATGTATTGCCAACATGCAAGCCTTTCTGCTCATCTACCCTGAAAAATTTCAATGAACAACGTTTTTTTTTTCGCCTCCTCTTGTACTTTGTTCGTGTTTTCGGTCTTGGTCTCATTCTCTTTTTTCTTTTTTGTTTGTTGATGGTTTGGTTCACCCGGTCTTTTCACACCCACAATATGCCGCCACATTGTAACGTTAGCTAACTGTCTGTAAAGAAAACTATGGATGACTCGGTCGCACTAACCAGTTGAGCTATTAACCTTAACAGCGTTCGTTCAGCTGTCAGCTGTCACACACGGAGGCAACACGACGCACGCGATAGGGCGAAGTGGATGGGCCAATGAATGAGCACACTGTGCGCACCCAGTCCTCGTGGGAGTTGTAGTATTATGTAGTATCACCTGGATTGACTTAATTATTGCAGATGCCTTTTGTAGACTACAATGTCTTTTTTTCATAGAAAAAATTGTTAATGTCAAGCCCTGATCCTAGTCAAGGTAAGGGCAATATGATATCATTCCTGCGTTGATCCAACCATGTCTTCACCCTGATCAGAACGTATGTGTGTAATGTTACTCCACAATGTGTGCCATTGGTGACAATCAAAGCATCAAAAAATGACCCCCCCTTTCATGCATTGATGATGAAACATAATACCTACTAACTAGATTTTATTTTATTTTAGAATAGTAGCTAGTCCAGGCAAGAAACGGCAACGGTTATAGTAGAATGGATGTATATGGCTATTACTCAGCTTTTCGGTAATTACCCCAGACCGCTGTAAAACCATATTTATATTCACCATGGAAAAAAGTTCTCTTTTTTGCATCTTGACCGAAAGAAAGTCACTGTCAAATGACCATAGTATTGTATCCATGGCTATAATATAGAACAGGGGTCGGCAACCCTAGGCACGCGTGTCCGCATTGGCACACAGGAGCATTTTCATTGGCACAGGGGGCAGCATTAAAAAAAAATAAAAAATACAATTTTACTTTGCTTTGAAATATTATAGTGAAATATTTTGCACTGTTGTCGTATTTATCTTATTGAAATCCTCCCACAGGTTCTTTTTTGTAAGTCGACTGTTTTGCACACCCCTATGACAGCTATACAGCTGTTCCCATGGTGCTCAGCTGTCAGCAGTCAGCTGGCCTCCCGCACCCGCGTGCAGTTCCCAGGTAATCACAGTGCCGCGGTTGCATTCTGTATGTGCCGTCTTTCATGATGGCAACCCCTGCTAAGAAAGTTAAAGCAAAGGAAATTCAGGCATTCCAGCCCTCATGGACAGACGACTACGGGTTTGTGTGTCAGAAGGACCGTGCTGTGTGTACTTTATGTTTAGAAAATGTAGTTTGCCGAACGTCAGGTGTGAAACGCCATTTTGAGACGAAGCATCAAAAAAGTTTCAAAGATCAGGCGGATAAGGCAGAATCGATTAAACATGCCGTGGCCTGGTATGGAAAGCAAGCCAGCACCCTCAAAGTGTTCACGACTAGAGCTGCCGCGATTACCGCATTACCGCGGTATCGCTGTTACATCACGCCCACCGCAGAGTTTAGCTGAATACTGCATCACCGCTGTTTTTTATAATAATACTCTCAACCAAAGCAACGGAACAATTTTGATTGACAGTCGATTCTGCCAATTACGTCACACCGCTTGCACCCGCCTCTGCTGTTACCACCAATCGGCAAGCGCGTATTCGTTTTTTACATCCTGAATGTCAGCCATTGATCAGAGCTCACAACACGGCTAATAACGTTAGCTCCCCGCCGGAGTGGATTACCATCGCTCCTCAGGAGTACTAAACGAGGCATAATGATTTTACTGCAACGAATGTTATAATAAAAGCCCTTCGTTCTATACACTTGTCTGATTGAAAACTTTATTAACAGACCGCAGAATGGGCACGACTCAGCACGCTCTGAGCAAAGAAAGGAACTGAGATATGAATTGAGTAATGCTTGCCTTGCTATGGTCCGGTAAATACGCTGATGTTATTGAACGTGTAACTATATAACGTTAATGCCACAAAACGAATGCCTTTGTTAATCATAAGTAGTAACTTTATAATAAGAAGAAGAAGAAGAAAGGGTCAGGGGGGTAACCGCCGGGCGCTACCACCCCTGCCCGCGACACCGAGTGAACGGCGCATGACCAGAGGGGAGACTTCGAATCCGTATTTCACTTTCAATAACGAATGCGTGCTTGCCGAATCCCAAACAATATTCATGCTGCAAAGTCATCTTCTAAAGATAGACATTTAGACTAGAGGCAGGCTATATGCTATAAAGAGTAGACTACTAAAAAAATTAATTATAATAATGCATTCAAACTTTTTTCCTTTTTTTGTGTGCAATAACCGCGGCGGTAGGAAATATTTTGCAAATTTGTGCAGTAAGGAAAACATCAATACCGCGGCAGCTCTATTCACGACTGCTAAAAACCACGCAACTGAAGCAAGCTATCGCATTGCTCATTGCATTGCAAAATGTGGAAAGCCATTCACTGATGGCGAGTATATCAAGGAGGCTTTTCTCTGTAGCTCAGATGTTTTGTTTGAAGGCTTGCCAAACAAAGAGACAATCAAATCAAGGATAAAAGATATCCCCATGTCAGCTCGAAGTGTCGAGCGACGCATCAACGAAATGTCAGAAAATATCAGAGAACAGCAAACAGCTGGATTAAAAGATGCTCCGGTGTGCAGCTTAAAGTGACCAACTACAGCCCCCAGATAACAGAGCTCAGTAAAGCAAAGCAGGGCCAGGGATCTCACTGACAGCGACAGGTAGGCAGCTGTTTATTTTCCTAGACATGGGGCTGCATGTTAACTTGAACGTCTCTCTCTCTCTCTCTCTCTCTCTCTCTCTCTCCTCTCTCTCTCTCTCTGGCCTTGCTCCGGTGGAGGGATTGAAGGAGGAGGGTGTGCTTTGTGTGTGTGTGTGCCATCATGTTAACGTTAGCCTCAGTTAAACCTTGCGACGACTGAGCTGTGTTCTGTGTTCTGAGCTGTGTTCTGAGTTCTAAGCTGTGTTCCGTGTTCTGAGCTGTGTTCTGGTCATGTGACACTACACATATTTAATTGAGACCCTTTATTATTTCAATTTAGCTGGAAATACATTGATACATCATTCAGTAACATTTTCAGAGCCTTATAACAAAAACATTATTACGGTCACCATTGTGACCAGTGGGATTAATCAACAAATTGTATTCTTTATTTTTCGATTTCATTTTAACATTGCACATGTTAAAGAGGAGAGGGCAATGCCATTTCTTTTTACTCAAAATGTGAGTATTACCAAGTCAACTTGTGTTCTTAAAACAATGACAATAAGCATAGTTTTATTAGGTTGAAATAATGTGGTTGTGTACTTATTTTTCTGTTAATTTATTATGGATTGAAAACTGAAAACCTTCATGCACAGTAACTGAACTCAATCATTTTAAGTTCTGGTATACAATATCGATTCTTTGGACAACGATACGATATTTGCCGATATCACAAAGTCTGCCACGATACGATTTGATTCAGGTGCCTGCGATCGATATGAGGCGATATTATGTGCCCATTTAACACAATCAGTCACATTTAGATCAACTAAAAAAAGGCTACGGAAATATCAATTGACGTTTTAATTTTTGAGCTCTTCCAGACATTTAAATGAAAAACAATCTATTGTTTTTAATACAAATAGACCTCATGTTCACTGTAAAGTGCCACGTTTTTATATATTGCGCTTTAAACTTTAAGTAAAATGTTTTGGAACTCACAACACGGAAGCTAAAACCCCTTCCTCTCCCAAATTGTTCCTACAATTGTTTTATGTTGCATGATTGTTGTGAAGGGCCAGATTAAAACTGAGAATCTACCTTTATTGTTTGATATACTTTGTATATTATTTATATATACACGGAATATCCCTTTACCTGCGTTCAAACCATAGTAATATTCGCTCTCCTTATTGGACAGCGCCCTAGGCTGACCCAACGTCAGGTTCAAAGACAAGCTCAGGCATGTCAGAACATGCCCGGAGACAGCGTATTGATCCCAGACAAGAACTAAGGTTTGGGACTAGATAATCACTTAAGTATATATACAGCGCAAGGTGCGCACAGCAGCAGTTCGTTCATCAAGTTCATCCCGAGTCAGCGGGTAGTGAAGTGAGCAACCGTGCGTTGAGAACATGTGCGAATAGAATAGTAAAGTGTCAAAGTTTAATGCAGTAACGTCAAGTTCGACCTAATCTAATGTGAAGTAAATAGTCGTTCATTTATTGTATATCGTGCAACCCAGTTTGCTCCCGGAGATCATCACGACAAGGGTCTAGGGCACCTTCCCCTACCCGACAAAGCTACCCGGGACCCGGCCAACAGGAAGAACCTGCCTACGTCTCCGAGCCCCCTCCCCGACCGGTCCATACGAGACCCAGCCAACGGGAAGAACCGACCTACGTCGCCGAGAGACTAACTAGAAGACTCCAAGACCTAGAGGAGGAAGAGGAGGGATATCAAGCCCACCAGCACGAACATACTTTGGACCAGGAGGCCCAGTACAGCCCCGACCTCAGCCCCGAGTCACTGCACTACAAACCCCCGACCCAACTCAAGGGTGAGTTTGACGTACAGTCAGCACCGAGGAACAGCACCTGGGGACCCGGCCTCTGGTACCCACCAAGTACTAACCCACGACCACCCGTACGGGGAGACTCGCCCAGGAGGCCTCTCCCCCTACGCTCATCGGTGTCCCAGCCATCCATGGCATCTTACCTTGGCACACCGACGTTCCCAGACTTTACGCGCGAGGACAGAGCACAGTACACGGAATTACGCATGTGTTTAGAGACTATAATGTCCGATGTCCACGACGAGTCGTACAAATATGCCATCCTCCTCAAGCATCTCAAGGTGCCCAGAGCGCATAACATAGCGCTGGCATATTCCAACTCAAGCACCCCATACTCCGCGGCTCTGGTGGCCCTCGACGCGCGCTATGGACGCATATGGGATTACGTGATCCAAGAAATACGAGATATCGACCACCTCCCCCCAGCCAAAGACAATAGAGCACTGGATGACCTCTCTATCAAGGTACAATCCCTCGTGGGGATGCTGGGGTCCCAAAAGGAGAAGGGGAGATATGAACTGTATGCAAATTCTAATGTGGAGCGGATACTGGAGAAGCTCCCTCCAGCCCGCCAAGAGCGTTTTCGGCGGCAGAAAGACCACCGTGACCCCAACGGCCCAGAGCCATCCCTCCTAGACCTGGCTGCTTTCCTCGCAAGGGAAGTTAGCAGTCTACGACTGGACACATTCGTGTGGAGTGGCTCTAGCCCAAAAGATGGACCTCGGAGGTTCAACGATAACCGCCGGTCAGTGACAGTTATGCACCAGGCAGAGTCAGTGCCGCAGCACAAGAACCACAGCACCCCCCACGTGAAGGGGAAGTGGATACAACATTGGTTGTCTCAATGCGACACCTTCAAGAAGCTGACCGCTGACGAGGTGAGTCAGTGGATCAAAGCCAACCGCCGCTGCTTCCGCTGCGCGCGCAGCCATATGGCAGCTGAGTGCCGCCTAAAGAAAAGATGCAGCAAGTGCGACGGCGCCCACTTGGAGGTCCTGCACGACAGCAACAAGAGGAGACCCGTACCCCCAAGCAGCTCGAGAGTGAACGTCATGTACATAGACCCTGCGAAGAGCGGGAGCTCCCGAGTGCTCTTGAAGGTGGTCCGAGTGCTCCTAAGCTACGAGGACAAGGTCATGGACACTTACGCCGTCCTAGATGATGGGTCAGAAAAGACTCTCCTCCTCGCATCCGCCGCAGCCCAGCTGGGTACCGGAGAAACAATGACAATCCGTACCATTAGAAGAGACCTGAAGACCATAAAGGGTGAAAATGTCTCCTTCACGATAGCAGCAGTCGAGCAGCCCGAGAAGCAGTATAGCATCACTAACGCCTTCACCAGCCACGACATAGGCCTGTCACGGTACACGTACCCCATCACAAAGCTGACGGAGAAATACGTGCACCTACGTCAACTACCTATACCGCTCATCGACGACGCCACCCCGACCCTGCTCATAGGATCCGACCACGCACACCTCATCGTCCCAACGGACCAGGTCCACATCGGGCCCAGAGGCTGTCCAGCAGCGGTCAAGACCCGCCTGGGTTGGACACTACAAGGCCCCCTCTCCGGGTCTTCCAACCGACCGACAGCCACTCGCTGCCTCTACACGAGGATAAACGAAGACGACACCACCCTCTTGCAGCACGTCGAGAGGCTATGGACATTAGACGCGATGCCCTTTAAGAATGAAAAGAAACTCGTTCGCTCAAAGGAAGACACTTATGCCATAGCCCTCCTCGAGCAGAAGACAAAGAGAGTCGAGGTCGACGGAGTGATGAGATACGCAACTCCACTCTTGAGGCGAGAGGGGATGCCCACCCTCCACGCCTCAAAAGAAGCGACAGAGCGATATCTACTGAACACCGAGCGGCGTCTAGCCAAAGACCCCACTCAAGCCACTGTGTACCGCGCTGAGATCGACAAGCTGATCACAGCGGGACACATAAAGAAAATTGACATTCAAGAGGCCGACCAGACGACTGAATCCTGGTACGTGCCCCACCACAAGGTCCACCACAACGGCAAGGATCGCATTGTATTCAACTGCAGCTACCAGATCGGACTACAGAATCTGAATAAAGAACTCTTGCCCGGCCCGACACTCGGCCCCTCTCTCCTCGGCGTACTACTACGTTTCCGCCAAGACAAGCTGGCCATCAGCGGCGACATCAAAGGGATGTTCCTGCAGGTGCGACTAGTGGAGGAGGACAAGCCCCTGCTGCGGTTCCTATGGAGAGAGGATCAACGATGAGCAACCATCCATCTACCAATGGGAGGTCCTCCCCTTCGGCACCACATGCAGCCCATGCTGTGCTACGTTCGCACTACAAAAACATGTGACAGAAGACCCTGAAGCTGACGAGGAGGTCAGACAAAGTGTAGAGAGGAGTTTCTACGTGGACAACTGTCTGCAAAGCGTCTCGACGCCAGAAGAAGCCGAAGCCCTCCTGCTCAAGCTCCGTGCCTCACTGATCAAAGGCGGCTTTGATCTCCGGCAGTGGGCCAGCAGTGACCCTCAAGTACTTCGCAGCCTCTCCCCAGAGACAAAGGCAGCAAGCAGCGAGACCTGGATGGCGACCACCCCAGGTGAAGCACAGGAAATGACATTGGGCCTAGTCTGGCGCTTCAAAACAGACTCGCTCCATTACAAGCACACACCCCTGACCCCGGAGCAGGGAAGGTCGACCCCTCTACCGACCACCAGACGGAGCGTATACAGAACACTCGCAAGTCAATACGACCCGCTGGGGTGTATCCTACCTTACACCACTCGGGCGAAAATGATTGTACGAGAGCTGTGGGACAAGGAACAGGGCTGGGACGACCCCATACCCGACCACCTAGCTTCCACATGGAGAGAGTGGGAGGGAGAACTCAGCTCGCTCCAAAATGTGAACATACGCCGGAGCTACTTCCCACCCACAGTGCGGCTGGAGACGTGCCAGATGGACCTGCACGTCTTCAGTGACGCCTCGGAAGTAGCCTACGGTTCGGTGGCTTACTTGCGGGCCCGAGAGGAGGGAGGAGAAATACACACAGCCTTCATCCTGGCTCGCTCAAGGATAGCCCCCCGCAAGCAACAATCGATCCCGCGTCTAGAGCTCTGCGCAGCTCTGGTAGGCGCGCAACTCGCCACGTTAATCCAACGTGAACTCACCATCCCGGTGCAAAGAACAATCTTGTGGTCAGACTCCATGACCGTACTCACATGGATCCAGTCCGATTCTTGTAGATACAAGGTCTTCGTGGGAGTCAGAATCACAGAGATTCAAGACCTGGTAGGATCAGCGTGCTGGAGGTACGTTGACACCAAACAGAACCCAGCCGATGTCATCACACGGGGGATGTCCCTAGATGACCTCACACGTCCCAATATCTATAGTGACGGTCCTGAGTTCCTCAAGCTCCCGGAGAAGGAGTGGCCTACCCCCACCCCACGGTAGGCTAGTCAAGAGGAGGCAAGAAATCTATGTTCTGTGGGCTGACGCACATCCCAGTCCCCACTGACCCTAACATAGACGACTGCCTCACCTTTGAGAGTGCGCAGCTAAAAACATTCCTGTGGCACCACCCTGAGGTTCCCCCCACTACAGACATTGACGCATCGAACTACGCAGAGGCAGAACTCCTTCTGCTACAGCGAGCCCAAAGAGACTCGTTCCCCGATGAGTTAGACTGCCTGCAGGGAACAAAGCCAATCCCTTCAGACAGCAGACTGCTCCACTTGGCCCCTGAGCGCGACACCCATGGCCTCATCAGGGTGGGTGGTCGTCTGAGACGGGCCCCGGACTTAACGGATGACGTCAAGTATCCTATAGTCCTCAACAGCCGACACAAGGTCACTGAGCTCATCATAAAGAAATATGATGTGAAATAAAGATGTGCACCACGCTGGGGCAGAGACAGGGCTGTACGTTAACTTTTTTTGCACATAGCACTGGTGCTACAGAGGTTGATAGTTTTGTAGCACAGGCCAAAATCTTGTAGCACAAGTATAAAACGTGTTATATTTGTAACAGTCACAAATGTGCCTATTGTATTTGTGTTATTTAGTTGCAGTGCCATGTTTGGCTGTCATTTAGTATATCGCCATGTGTTATTATTACTATGATACTCTCATATGCTATTTTCAATTAATATCATAAACAACATAAGGAATATTAGCATAATTTTTAGTGGACTGAAGGAATGAGTCAGCGTTAGTTTTAAATGCAAATAATTTATTGAAACATAGAAGTGGGGTCGGTTGGGACACACACACACACAATGGGGGACCCTGATGTAAACAAGACAAACGTCTTTCTCTGGTCTGCATCCCCTTAACAATTGTGTGTATTGAGCCGTACTGTATTGTACCCATTCTGCAATCTGTTAAATAAAGTTTTCATTCATTCACACACACTGTTTCAACTCACCACCCCGCATCATATTGTAGTCTAGTCTGTCTTCAAACTTCCACTCCTCTCGAAACTTGTTTATTTGAATATCAACATTATCTGTCCATCCTCAGTTTACTATAATATACTCCTGTCCTGAGTCCTGACTAGTGACTTCATCGTCTTTCCAAACGCACGCACGCACGCACACACACAGGGAAGGGGAGAGAGTGCCCCCCCATTTCCCTTTCCCCAGTCCACACTGTCTGCTGGCTCTGCCTCTGATCAGGATTAGCTTGTTAGCTTGCTAACGTTGTAGTGATTGTAAATTGTAATGGTACATAAACGTTAATTTCGGGCGATGTGCGCATAAAGGAATGGCGACGGTGCAAAGCATGTAGATGCATTTGACCCGTTGCGAGAAAAAAAAAACACCACAGACTTATTTCGGGACGTGTAGGCGCACTGCTGTGTTAACGCAGCAGTGCGCACCAACCGACCAACGCGCTGCTCTGCTTGCAGAAGCGCGGATATGACTCGTCGAGTTGTCACAAGAGTTTTTTCAAAATAAGAGTATCATATGCACCTGAACGTTGCTAGCTTTCGGAGCCTAGCTGGAGCTGCGCGTGGGCAGAAATGAGACCCGCTACAGGATTTTCAAAATAAGAGTATCTATAATATGAACCGAATCCCTATCGCACCAGTGCTATTGAAGTAAATCCATATAGATATATATGTCGCACTGTACACCCCTGGGCAGAGAGAGTCTTCGCTGAGATCCGACGTCGTTATTGGATACTGCAAGGAAGAGAAGCAGTACGTCGCTTCCAGCGGACCTGTCTAGACTGTCGCAAGTGGTGAGCACAGCCCAGTATACCCATGATGGCCGACCTGCCTCCCTGCCGCCTCCGACTCGGCGAGAAGCCCTTTCACTCCACGGGCGTGGACTGCTTCGGCCCGCTCTACGTGAAGAAAGGAAGAGGGACAGAGAAGAGGTGGGGCATTGTATACAAGTGCATGACCACCCGAGCAGTACACATAGAACTCCTTCCGACCATGAGTACGGATTCATTCCTCATGTCCTTCCGGAGATTCACAGCACGAAGAGGAAAACCGTCTACGTTGTTGTCTGATCACGGGACAAACTTCAAAGGCGGAGAAAGAGAGCTGAGAGAGAGCTTCCAAGCCATGGGCCCAGAACTTAAGACCCACCTCGCTCCCTATCAGATCGAATTCCAGTTTAACCCCCCGAACGCCCCTCACTTCGGGGGAACCTGGGAAAGAGAAGTACGTTCCATAAAGACAGCTCTGTACGCCGTGCTTGGGGCCCAGACCGTGGCGGAAGAAGTCCTCACGACAGTCCTCACGGAGATCGAGGGAGTATTGAACTCAAAGCCCCTCGGTTACGTCTCAAGTGATGTAGCAGATGTCGACCCAGTCACCCCCAACACTCTCTTGATGGGGCGGCTGGACCCTGCTCTTCCACAGACGGTGTACAGACCTGAAGAAGCGAACGGCCGAAGAATGTGGAGGTACAGTCAAATATTGGCTGACCAGTTTTGGAACAGTTTCCTCCTCCACTACCTACCGTCTCTCCAAACCCGTCAGAAGTGGGTAAAGGACAGAGACAACTTACAAGTGGACACAGTCGTTATGATCATAGACCAGTCACTACCCCGAGCTATGTGGCCGGCCGGCCGCGTAAGCAAAGTGATCACTGGTGCCGACGGGAAGGTCAGAGCGGCAGAAGTTATTGTCCAAGGGCGGACCTACACCCGACCCGTGGCGAGGCTGATAGAGTTGCCGAGGCTCCCTGACTCCCCTGATGACGATCATGACCCACTGACTTTGTAGATTGCCCTACTCCTCACAACAGACATTGAGCAGTTGACTGGACTATTAATCTGTCTCCCTTAACTAATTAGGTGCGGACTAATTAGGAGGCGGCTGTTGTGAAGGGCCAGATTAAAACTGAGAATCTACCTTTATTGTTTGATATACTTTGTATATTATTTATATATACACGGAATATCCCTTTACCTGCGTTCAAACCATAGTAATATTCGCTCTCCTTATTGGACAGCGCCCTAGGCGCCAGCTCGCAAGCCCCCAACGTCAGGTTCAAAGACAAGCTCAGGCATGTCAGAACATGCCCGGAGACAGCGTATTGATCCCAGACAAGAACTAAGGTTTGGGACTAGATAATCACTTAAGTTATATACAGCGCAAGGTGCGCACAGCAGCAGTTCGTTCATCAAGTTCATCCCGAGTCAGCGGGTAGTGAAGTGAGCAACCGTGCGTTGAGAACATGTGCGAATAGAATAGTAAAGTGTCAGAGTTTAATGCAGTAACGTCAAGTTCGACCTAATCTAATGTGAAGTAAATAGTCGTTCATTTATTGTATATCGTGCAACCCAGTTCGTTCGTGTGTAGCATTACCCAGCGGTTCGTCGTGCTTTAGCTAGTGTACCTTAGCCAGGGTGTGTGGCCTAAATACGTCGCCCGCACCCGAGGAGGCCTAGTCGGAGAACCGTTGGACATGTGCACAGGAGAACCAGCGTCGGCGATTGCATAACCATTACTGGTTGGATTATATTGATTTGGAACGTGTTACCCGGAGAAGAGCCTTGTTGATTTCCACTATCGTTTGGGATTCAACCTCGTGAGGATTACACTCGGGCTGGCCTCATGGACAGAGGCTGGCTAGCTGTCATCATTGCTATCGAGCATTTGGATTACAGTTATTGCTTTTGCTGCTGATCGTTGGATTTACAAGGACCGACTCCTGTACGTGGAGTCTCTTTATTCTTCATTGAATCAGACTGAGTATCCGAACATTCCTCTACCCTCTAGCCAGGGGTCGGGAACCTATGGCTCGCGAGCCATATATGGCTCTTCTGGTGACAGCATATGGCTCCCAGAATTTTTTGAGTAAAATTTTTTTTTTTTTTTTTATACTTGTGATATTTCTTAATAATACTGTGTCATTTTAAAGTAAACAGAAATTAGTTTTGAAGATACAGCTAATAGTATCTGTAGCTGAAGATATAGCGAGCAGAGCTGGCGAGGGAACACAAGTGGACAGAAATTTTAAATCTTCAACCTGAAGACCAGCTGATTCTTAAAACTTGGAACGAGCTTCCTGTGACATACCACACAATGCAGCGTGAGTATTGCCGTATATTGACCATGTTTGGCTCTACATATGCATGTGGGCAGTCATTCTTGCATATGAGGAACATTAAGACCAACCTACGCTCACGTTTAACTGATGGAAGCCTCAACGCCTGCATGAAGCTCAACCTCACCACGTATGAACCAGATTACAAGGCCATCAGCAAAACCATGCAGCACCAGAAGTCGCATTAAAAGTAAGACATATTTAATTCATTATACGTTAAAAATACTATATGGCTCTCAATGAAATATATTTAGAAATATTTGGCTTTTATGGCTCTCCCAGTCAAAAAGGTTCCTGACCCCTGCTCTAGGCCTTACAACCCCGGAGGGAACCCAGTGTCTCCAGGCGGTACCAGCGTTGCCTTCTATAGTTGCTATTATACGACCGGTGGCATCAACTTAGACCCATTCCTGCTATTCCCAGTGACTCATGCTACTGACTGACTTTATGCATATTCTTCGCCATATAAGCGCAACCCTAATTCTCATTCTGTAACCTAATGTTGCATAATAATAAAATACCCTCAAATACTATTTCTTTGTCAATGCCGTGTTCTTGTGAGTGTTCACCATCTATATTTGATGTACTGTCTGGCCAGTAATTAAAGTACATAACTAGCAGTGGTTTAATCTATCACAATCTTTAATACAGTCAGGGTTTTGTAACCCCTCAGTTACAATGATGATCATGAATACATTTATTATGTATTCATGTTTAAATATAAACATTATCTGTCCATCCTCAGTAACACACACACACACAGCCCCTCCCCCAGTCCCCCACAGAAAGGTAGAATGCCCCCTCTCCCCTCTCCTGTTCTCTCTCACGTTAGCTGCTTAGCTTAAGCAGCCAACGTAATGTTAATTTAGATCTGCCCACGCAACGTGGGCATAAAGGAATGGCGACGATGCAAATCATGTTAGATGCATTTGACCCGTTGCGGGGAAAAAACTGCACAGACTTATATCGGGTCGCAAAATACTTAAGACGCTGCTCTGCTGTAATGTCTACACGGAGTTTCACACTACTGGGCGCTGGCGGATATGACTCGCGGGATTTTCAAAATAAGAGTATCGCAATATGAATCGATCTTTTTACGTTGCATCGATCCTATTTGATTATTGATAATTGATCGATATATCGATCTGGATCGATGTATCGTCCCACCCCTAGTTATCCGTCCCCGGGGACGGAACGCAGCGTTCTCACTACACTACTTTTTGGGCAATCGTGCTCGGAAGCGGCCCAGGATGCCTAGTGTGAAAGCACCCTAAGTCAAATTCTTGCTTATGCTTTACATCACATCGACTTTATGTCAGAAAATAACAGTGTCGCTTTTTAGGTCATGTTTAAAAATCAGTCATATGTATTATTGACATCTTCTACATGCATTTATTTATGGGAAAACCTGTCATGCAAGCCAGAGGTCATATTAAAACTTAAATCCTTATTTCAGTCAAAATGTTCAAGTGGTCTGATTTAGCACCTGCCAAAACATTGTGGGTGTAACAGGGAACTCATGCAGCCTGCGGCCATGGCAGTTAATCCAAAAACGAATGGTGTATTGAGTGCAAAGATAAATTATATCTTATTCTTATATATGACTTAATTATGGGATGTCACAAGATGATGTTAGGCACAGCCACACTGATGTAATTATAAAAACATGCCCTTCCCAAACCCACGCAAGGAAAACAACAAACATCTGGACAACATGTCCAAGTGGCTGGGAACGGAATCAGTATCACATTATAACGTGAACACTTTATTGTTATAACAACATGTTTGTCACGTTACAGGGAGGTATGTTCATGTCATTACGACATACAAACGAATCACGTTCTACCATGGAACGTTTTATGTTCTAACAATAATTTATCACATTGTAATTTGAACCCTTTCAAATAGTTAATAATATTTAAGGTCAACTTTCAAACAGATGCTGTGCAAGGAAAAAAAGAAAAAGGGATTCTCACTTCAAACAAAACAAAAGGATTCCCACTTAATTTACAGTTATCTCTCTGTTGAACGCAGCCTGTTAAGTGGATCAGTGTTACATCATGTGGGGTAGAATAATGGTGTTGATGGCTGTTGACTGGAATATCACAATATCAAAGCACTGCAGACTGTAACTAAATGAACCTCTGCATGGTGTACAGTATATAATGTATTTAAGTTCTGAAATATGAAACGCAAATGATCGTATGACAAAACCTTTAATACAGACAACTCCCCTTCCTCTTAACTAATTCCCCGCCAATGATGAGTATACTCGTTATTGGCCGCCAATCGTTGGACGCCAACAACGAGTATACTCGTTATTTGATCGTTATTTCTTTTATTCGCTATTTCCAATCGTTATCCATCCAGGGAGCCTGTGTAACCATAGGGAATGAGTCTGAGATCGCAAAAGTCCAATACCGCCGCCTGGTGGTATGCGGCCGATGTTGCACTCCCTTTGAGACTGTGTATGGGGCTGTGTATCGATGAAATTCCTCCTGGCGGACTTTTCTAGTAACCTGGACCGAGGGCTTTACCCGATCGCATTGAATAGTTTTCGGGACCCCCGATTCATTATGCTGTGGTGGGTTATGTCGTGGCCCAAATGGACATACGATCTACCAGATGGCAATCAAATAATTGGAATATTCTTTTTGGAATCTCACCGGCCACATATGAGAGTTATTGACAATCAATTCATCAGAAACGACCCCCCCCTTTCATGCATTCATGATGGGACATAATATACCGATCATATGCATTTGAATTTTTAATTGTAGCGTGTATAGGGACGAAATGCCAATGGATTAAGTATAATATGCATCGTGGCCTATTACTAGCCTCCCAGGAATTACCCTAAACCGCTCTAAAAAATTCTTATATTCACCACTGTATAAAACGGTAATGTATGGATGGAATTATTTTTTCTTTTTCACATCTTGAACGATAGATACTCGATGCCAAATGGGCCATAGTATTGCATCCATAGCTATAATATATATATATATAGTTATAGCCCTGCAAACAAGGTGAGCGACTCCATAGGTTTAATGCTTGGCAGCACATAGTCATATCCCGTTCCCAGCGTGGCAGTCAATGAGTTAAGCCCGGAGCCCTATTTTCTAAAAATCCACCTAAAATACTTACCTAAGTAAATGGAATATTGCTCCACTTCTACATGGTCCATTTGCATGTTCTTGGTATCTAGGGACATCTATGGACCTCTGTGAATGTATTTCCAGTGTCAGAATTGTGTCTATTATTAGGCTTGCTTAAATTGTGATGAAACAAAGGAGAATATGAATTATGATTTTTCTTTGCATCTTTGACAGTGAATAACACCATGCTAAAAATGACCAGACATGAATACCTGCCACTGAGCTCGTTCAGTACCTTCTTGAGATCACGTGTACAAAAATTTGTAGATACAGTACTGAATTATCCCATCCGGACCAATGCAATTTGAAATATTATTATAGAATAGCAGGCCTATAAATTACCTTATTATAGCCAATTCGCACATTTATGGATTGGGCAAAATCTTCTCTTTCAAATGGCAGAGTTCAATTTGGATTTAGTATCACCAGGCGTGCATAAAGAACAGAGAATGAAATCTACTGTATGTACAGTAGAGCTCCGCCATTTTGAAACAGATTTCAAATCAGATGGTTGCTAAATGCTCAAGATAGGGGAGACAAACTAACTGCGCTCCAATATATGCCAATAACGTTCAGTTTTGTGGTATATAATCCTGAGTAATAAGAGAATAAAAAAAATATCATAACAAGTCATTTGCTTGCACGGAGCTAAAAGCCTTTGGGAAGTGTAGTTTTAAAAAAGACCAACGCTCATTGAAAGCTCTGGATGTCCTCTTCTCAAAATTACTCAAAATTACTACATTCAGCAACTTCCGGTAATTCAAAATGGCCGATTTCCGCGATCACAACACTGTCACAATCACGGCCCGGGCCTACCTCTGTCCCCCTCCTTCCGTGCCCTTACATGGGCAGCTCCCTGCAGCAGCGTTTGCACGCTGTGAACTGGCAGCAATCAACGCGGCTGAGGGTGATCTGCTCATCAACCTCTCCCGATATACACCCCACGGATCATGTGATGGCACGGATCCTAAGTGTTAACTAGCCAACCTAGGTACAAGGACGCAGGGGTGTAGCTCCAGATTCTGGGCCCCATGAAAGAATGTATTTGTAGGCCCCCAGTGAATGAGAGCACGTGTAAGCGTGCAAGCGAAAAAAAATTTGGTCATTTTTTATTGATGAAAACGCATATGGTTTTTACCTATACATTCGGATCAGCAGTTCAGCACCTGCACTGTTGGTGGGTGAGCCTAGTAAAGGATGTCGCATTGCGTTCATCTTCAATGAATGGACCAATGCAATAGTCTACCAAAGCCCTCCCTCTCTCTCTATATATCTCACACACACACACACACACACACACACACTTCAGAAACAAACATAGTATCAATGAGAGCATCAATAATACACCCGAGTGATGTCTAGTTAAAAAAAAAAATATGTGGGCCCCCCCCCCCCAGTGCTGGGCCCTTGGAATCATCCTAAGCTACCCCACCCCCCCCCCCCCCCCCAGCTACGCCCCTGCAAGGACGTATCCTACCTTGCTGCTCTCTCCTAATATTGCCTATCCTTCTCTAACCTTTATCCGCTGCCGGCCTACGCTGACACCGCCCGCCCGGACGTTCCCGTGGGGAACGAAGAGTGCTCCTGGTCGCACATTCTGCACATTCCATTGTTGTACATTTGCCGCATGGTACCTACTGGAATAAATATCCTAAAACGCTCCACTCTCTCTCTCCCTGTGTCTCTGCTATTGGGTTTAGCTACTGCAACCCTAACAGAACAGTTGGACCAATGTCGAACCCAGCACCACAGGACGCTGGAGACTGGAGCCAGATCCAGTCCATCCTCCATGGACACGCCAATCTGGTAAACCAACACTCTGCCACACTCACTGAGAACACTGCCTCAATCCGCTCACTTGCTATCAGCTCTGCCGAGCGAGACAAACAGTATTCCTAGGTTGCCGCATACATGGCTGCTCAGTCAGCCTGAACATTCTCACTGGGACCGGATCCCGACCCCCCTGCGCACCCCCCGCTGCGAGAGCCTCACGTCCCAGCGCCCTGAGCGCTACGACGGGGACGTTTCAAAGTGTCGCCCCTTTATCTTTCAATGCTCATTAGTATTCGGACAACAGCCATACACCTATCAGAGTGATACATTTAAAATCGGTTACCTGTCGGGTCTGCTCAAGGGGCCTGCGTTGGCATGGGCAACAAATCTCCACGGCAGCCAGTCTCCTCACTGCAACTCGTTCGCCTCCTACGTCGCCGAGGTGCATAAAGTGTTCGACCACCCCCCGGGTGGTTCGGACAGCTCTGCCGCCTTGCTGGCCATCCGTCAGGGCCATCGAAGCGTTAGCGAATATGCAATTGACTTTCATATTCTGGCAGCGGGATCCGGTGGGGTGACGTCGGGTTAAGAGGGGTATTCCGTCTGGGTCTCAGCGACACTCTCAAAGACAAGTTGGCGTCCAAAGAGAAACCAAACTCCTTCGACGAACTAATTGAATTAGCCAGAGAATTGGACACACGTATTCGTGAACGCCGCCGTGAGAGGGCAAGCGGTACCCACACCTCGTTGCACAAATCATCTCACTCTGCCTCTCCCATGCGCGCCGCCCGTTCAGGCTCCGAACATTACCATGCCGAACCAATGGAACTCGACCGGTCTTGTGTCTCCCAAAACGCTGCGGCTCGACAGTAACACTGGGCGCCTGCTCGAGCCAGAAAGACACCCCCAGCTCCAGAATCAATATGCAATTCTGTGCCACCCTGTGCTCCCCCTGTCCGCTCAAGTTGAAAATCTCATAGATGCCGGCTTGGTCTCCCGGATACGTGTTGCTACCAACGCGCTGCGTGTTCCCCGCGACTGAATGGGAGACGCTCACACGGATAACTCACCGCACCAAGCCACTGCGCCCGTTACTCTCGGGTAATCACAGCGAGGTTATTCGTTTTTACGTTATTAGTTCCCTCAATAATCCTGTTGTGCTCGGCATGCCTTGGCTAAAACTACACAACCCCGTCATACTGTTCTAGGGGCTCAGTCACCAGCTGGAGCGCTCACTGCCATGCCGCATGCTTGCAGTCTGCTCGGCCACCACTGAAGGTCGCCGATTCTCACGCTTCTAACAAACCCATTGACCTCTCCACTATTCCCCCAGTATATCATGACCTGGAGGCCGTGTTTAGTAAATAGCATGCCCTTTCCCTGCCGTCCCATCGTCTGTACGATTGTGCCATTGACCTACGCTAGTCGTCTGTTCAATCTCTCACGCCCAGAGAGGGAGTCCATGGAGAAATATGTTCATGAGTCCCTAGCCACGGGCATTATTACCCCCTCCTCCTCTCGGTGCTGGTTTCTTTTTTGTGTCTAAAAAAGATGGCTCCCTTCGCCCCTATATTGACTACCGTGGTCTCAATAACATCACGGTCAAGACCAAGTACCCCCTGCCGTTGATAAACTCTGCTTTTGAGCCCCTGCAAGGTGCCACCGTTTTCACGAAGCTGGACCTCAGGAATGCCTATCACCTGGTCCGCATCCGGGAGGGGGACGAATGGAAGACAGCCTTCAAGACGCCCCTCGGCCACTTCGAGTACAAGGTAATGCCCTTTGGGTTGACCAACGCCCCTGCTATCTTCCAGGCCCTTGTTAATGATGTTCTCTGTGATGTCCTGAACCGCTCTGTTTTTGTCTATTTGGATGACACTTATTTTTTCCCGCTCGATGGAGGAGCATGTTGGAGAACAAATTGTTCGTTAAGGCGGAGAAGTGTGAGTTCCATGTCCCCTTCATCGGGTTCCTTGGCTACATAATTGAGAGCGGCCAGATCCGGGCGGACCCTGAGAAGATCAAAGCGGTGTTGGACTGGCCCAGGCCCACCAATGTGAAGCAGCTCCAACGCTTCCTGGGCTTTGCCAACTTCTACCGCCGCTTCATCAGGGACTACAGCCGGGTCGCCGCGCCTCTCACTCAACTCACATTGCCCTCCGTGCCCTTCGTCTGGTCCACCAAGGAGGACTCTGTCTTCTCGGAGCTGCGTAGGCGCTTCACCTCCGCACCCATCCTCGTCCAGCCAGACACGTCCCGCCAGTTTGTGGTAGAAGTGGACGCCTCCAACACCGGGGTGGGAGCGGTCCTCTCCCAGCGCTCCGCCCACGACCAGAGGCTACACCCCTGTGCCTTCCTCTCTTGCCGCCTGACCCCTGGCGGTCAAGCTGGCCTTGGAGGAGTGGAGGCACTGGCTGGAGGGTTCTGAGATCCCCTTTCTCGTTTGGACTGACCACAAGAACCTCGCATAGATCCAGACGGCCAAACGCCTGAATTCCCGCCAGGCCCGTTGGGCGCGCTTCTTCGGTCAGTTCAACTTCACCCTGACCTACCATCCCGGCTCCACGAACGTCAAGCCAGAAACCCTGTCCTGGCAGTTTGTCCCTGAGGGAGGGTCTCCTCACCCCGACACCATCCTTCCCCCCACCTGCTTGGTGGCTTCCGCCACCTGGGAGATCCAGTCCATCTTCAGGGAGGCCCAGCTCACTCAGCCGGATCCAGGTAACTGCCCACCTAACCGGCTTTTCGTCCCCGACCATGTCCGCTCCCAGGTGCTCCAGTGAATCCATGCCTCCCGGTTCGCCTGTCATCCTGGGGTCGACCGTACCCTGTCCCTGCTGAAGCGGCACTTCTGGTGGTCCTCCATGAGGGAAGACACCCGCGCCTTCGTCCTTGCCTGCCCCGTCTGTGCTCGTGGGAAGTCCTCCCATCGACCGCCTGTCGGGCTCCTCCGTCCACTGCCTGTTCCTGGCCGGCCGTCAACGGTCTGCCTCCCTCACACGGTAACATTGTCATCCTAACCATTGTCGATTGGTTCTCAAAGGCCGTTCACTTTGTTGCTCTCCCCAAACTTCCCTCTGCTTCAGAGACGGCGGACCTGATGGTGCTTCACATCTTCCGCCTCCACGGGATCCTGTGGGCATCGTCTCCGACAGAGGGCCTCAGTTAATCTCCCAGGTCTGGAAGGCCTTCTGCCGAGCCCTGGGGGCCACGGTCAGCCTCTCCTCCGGGTACCACCCGCAGACCAATGGCCAGTCGGAGCGGGCCAACCAGGACCTGGGGTCCGCCCTCCGCTGCGTCACGACCCGGGACCCCTCTGGCTGGAGTGTCTTCCTACCATGGATCGAGTAGGCTCACAACTCCCTGTCCTCTGCTGCCACAGGTCAGTCTCCCTTCGAGTCTTCTCTGGGCTACCAGCCTCCACCACTGTTCCCTACTCAGGAGGAGATTTCAGTCCCCTCGGTGCAGGCGCACCTTTGCCGCTGCAGGAGGATATGGAAGGACACAAGGGCCGCGCTGCTTCGCTCCGCTTACCGGAATCGCCGCTTTGCTGACCGCCCCCGGACCCCGGCGCCCGACTATCAACCAGGTCAGATGGTTTGGCTCTCATACCAAGACCTTCCTCTAAATTCAGTTTCCCGGAAACTCACCCCCGCTTTGTTGGTCCCTACGAAATTCTGCCTGTTATTAACCCCTCAGTCGTCAGACTCAAGCTTCCGTCCCATATGCACATTCACCCCTCATTCCATGTCTCCCAGTTGAAGCCGGTGGTCTCCAGTCCTCTGTCCCCTCCAGCTCCGGAACCTCCCCCTCCGCTGACCATCCTGCCTACACTGTCCTTCAGTTGCTGGATGTGCGTCGTTGTGGCCGCGGCTTCCAGTACCTGGTGGACTGGGAGGGCTATGGCCCGGTGGAGGGCAGCTGGGTCTCCCGCCAGCTGATCCTGGATGCTGCCCTCATCCGGGACTTCCATCAGGCCAACCCTGACAAGCCTGGAGGGTCGCCAGGAGGCGCCCGTAGAGGGGGGGGTCCTGTCACAATCACGGCCCGGGCCTACCTCTGTCCCCCTCCTTCCGTGCCCTTACATGGGCAGCTTCCTGCAGCAGCGTTCACATGCTGTCAACTGGCAGCAATCAACGCGGCTGAGGGTGATCCGCTCATCAACCTCTCCCGATATACACCCCACGGATCCTGTCGCCCATCGTCCAAGTGTTAACTAGCTAACCTAGGTACGAGGACGTATCCTACCTTGCTGCTCTCTCCTAATATTGCCTATCCTTCTCTAACCTTTGTTCTCCCTGTGCCCAGGACAATCCGCTGCCGGCCTACGCTGTCTAACGAGACACCGCCCGCCCGGACGTTCCCGTGGGGAACGAAGAGTGCTCCTGATTGCACATTCTGCACATTCCATTGTTGTACATTTTCCGCATGGTACCTACTGGAATAAATATCCTAAAACGCTCCACTCTCTCTCTCCCTGTGTCTCTGCTATTGGGTTCAGCTACCGCAACCCTAACAAACACCACATTTAAAAAAACTAAAATCTCACTAATAACACTTTAACCTATTGGTAAAACGTATTGATGAAAATATACATTATAACTGCTGTTGTGACATGGTTATGTTTATTCTTGAATATGTTTGGGGGGAAAAAAACGATAATTATGTCAGACAGTCTGGAGAGCTTGATTTATGACGTGATGTCACGGTACCGGTCCCGTTGGGCTTAAGAGGTTAAAGAGATAGGACTGAAGTCTTGGAGTTGGCCAATATTATCACCCAAGTGAACACACTTCTTTAGAGAGACGTTGGTATAGGATGACAGAGATTATGATGAACTATAAAAAATAAAAATAAAACATTTTAAGTATAGCCTGTAGTGTGTAGACTGACTGTTTTCAGCAGTTTGTGTGTATACTGAAGAAACTATGTATCCTTATAGTTACAGTTATCACTTAAAGTTATAGTGCCATTTATTTTCTCCTGTTATTACAGTGCCAGGTGTGACGGTAACTTAAGTGCTTCCTCTGGTTTCTTAAAGGCCCAGTATGTAAAATATTCAACATATTTTTAACAAGAACCAAACCACATTCAATTACGAGGAATAAGTGCATACATTAACGGTTAAGTGCAAATAGTCAATCACTTTTATGGACCGTAACGTAACGACCATTTAGACTCGACCATTAACCCTCTGTTCTCTTGGTTTTCTGTTAAATACCTTTGTCTTCACGATCAACGTTGACCACTGCCTTCTAGCCGATTATAAATCCATAATAATCCATATATTATCACCTAATGTTGTGTTTCATCTTTTTATCAAGTTCTTGTGAACAATACCAGTTTTGAACTTCACGCCCACCCAGGGACACCACTTTGTGCTCAATGTGCATTATACTGTATATATTAGATTAGATTAGACATATTGTGCTATTTTTTTCACAGATTACCCGGTTTCAATGTTTACAACTTTTGTTTTGAAACCATGGAAAACGATTAGAAGGAAAGGGGATGGATGATTTTAAATGCCAAAACGGTAGTTGGGTTGAATGAAGGATGCGTCTCTGGCATATATTGCATCTTCATTTTATTTGGGTATTCAGAAATATTGCTCATATGGCTGCCCAATCTTTGGAAAACTCAAGTGCCTGACGTCATCTGTGGAGGAAGCTTAGAACAGAGAAAGTCTCTCATCTGCATCCACGTCTGGTATAACAGCATCACGGTCCAGGCACAATCCAGAGTGGAGAGCCGCCTTAAAACTGCCTCAATGATCATTTGCAAATCCATCAACCAAACATTTCTGGAAAGTCATATTACTACTATGTTGAGAATGGCACATAAAATCATAGACGATCCCTCACATGTATTACACACATAATACGAGCTGCTGCTACGATCACATAGTAGGAGCTTCAGATCCCCCAAGTGGAAAGTGAAATAATTCAAAAACAAATGTTTGGCCACATTCAATAAGCCTACTTAACAAGTAGGATAGAAATGTGGCCACAACCTCAAGTTTCAAGTTTCTTTAATAGTTGTCATACAGAAGTACAGAATACTTTCATACAAAATGCTTCTTACCGTTACGCTCCAGAGACTGTGCTAGACAAGATGGTATCAAATAACATAGTATAGCATGTAATTTAGAAGAAGAAAATGAGGTCACAGTGTTCGGTATAGACATATGTACAATGTTCTGAGTTACCATATAATATACAATACTATGCAGTGTACTAATGTACAGTACTATATAGTGCAAAGCAGAAATGGGATGAGGTACAATTTAGGTACAATTTACAGTAAGGTGTACGAGTTGTAGTGCAATCCTTCATCAATAAATATAAAGTGTGGGGAGTGGGTGCTACAGTGTGTTTGTTTAAAGTGGGTGTGTGCTATAAAGTGTGTGGAGTGGGTGCTACAGTGTGTTTGTTTAAAGTGAGTGTGTGCGTGTGGATGTGTGTGCTATGTGCGTTTGGTGGTTGTTGTTGTGTAGTGTTCATTGTTCGTTTAGCAGCCTGATGGCCTGGGGATAGAAGCTTCTTCTGAGTCTTTCTGTGCTCGCCTTGAGACTCCGGTATCGCTTGCCTGACCGCAGCAGTTCAAAGAGGCAGTTGTTCGGGTGACTGGAGTCTTTAATGATTCTCTTAGCCTTGCCCTTGCAACGCTTGTTGTAAATGTTCTGGAGGGTGGGGAGCCCCCCTCCAATTGTGCGTTCGGCTGAACGTGTCACTCTTTGTAGTCTGCTTCGGTCTTGTGCAGTGCTATTCCGAAACCAGGAGGTGATGTTGCCGGTCAAGATGCTCTCTATTGTACATGAGAAGTTCTTAAGGATCTTCTGACTGACTTGGAACTTCCTTAGGCGCCTGAGGAAGTAGAGGCGTTGTCGTGCCTTCTTCACAACACTGTCAATGTGTGTGGTCCATGTCAAGTCCTCGGATATGTAGGCTCCGAGGTACTTAAAGCTGTTGACTCTCTCAACCGGTGCCCCGTCGATGCTGAGGGGGCTGTAGTCCTTGACCCCCGACCTCCTGAAGTCCACAATCATCTCCTTTGTTTTGCTGACGTTCAGGGAGAGGCTGTTTTCCTGGCACCATCCCGCCAGGACCTTGACCTCTTCCAGGTAGGCCCTCTCGTCATTGGCAGAGATCAGGCCCACCACCACTGTGTCGTCAGCAAATTTGATGATTGTATTGCTACTCCGCTGAGCCACACAGTCGTGTGTGTACAGGGAGTAGAGGAGGGGACTCAGAACACAGCCCTGGGGGGCCCCTATGTTGAGGGTGATGGATGAGGAGGTGCAGTTGCCTGCTCTCACCACCTGGGGTCTGCCAGTCAGGAAGTCCAAGACCCACTGGCAGAGGTCATAGTTCAAGCCCAGGTCCCTGAGCTTGGCTATGAGTATGGAGGGGACTATGGTATTGAATGCCGAGCTGTAGTCGATGAATAGCATTCTCACATAGTTCCCCTGCCTCTTGTCCAGGTGTGATGCTGCTGTGTGCAGCACATGGGCTATGGCGTCCTCCGTGGACCTGTTGGGGCGGTATGCAAATTGCAGGGGGTCCATGTTGATGGGGAGGGAGGAGCAGATGTAGCCCTTTACTAGCTTCTCAAAGCACTTCATGGCTATGGAGGTGAGAGCTACAGGGCGGTAGTCGTTGAGGCAAGCAGGCTTGGATTTTTTGGGTACAGGGATAATAGTGGACTTCTTCAGGCAGGTGGGGATGACAGCCTGTTCTAAGGACAGGTTAAATATGTCAGTGAATACTGGGGCCAGTTGGTCGGCACAGACTTTTAGGACGCGGCCGGGGATGCCGTCCGGACCTGCTGCCTTCCTGATATTCACTTTTTTAAAGGTCCGCCTCACCTCATGCTCTGTTACCCTGAACACTGCGCCTCCATCAGCAGCCGACCCCCCCCCCCCCCCATTGCCGTGGCTTGTGAGCTGGTGTTGTTATTACCAGCATCAAACCTCGCATAGAAGGTATTGAGGTCATTTGCTAAGGAGATGTCACTGTTCAGTTTGAGGGAGGCGCCTTTGTAGTCTGTCATCGTTTTGAGCCCCTGCCACATAGCTCTAGAGTCAGCTTGTTCAAACTGGAGTTCAATTTTATCCCTGTAGCGCCGTTTGGCCTCTGACACTGTCCTCCTTACGTTGTATCGCGCCACCATGTGGTCATTCATGTTGCCTGCCACTAGGCCGTCGTTGTATGCTTTGGTGCGCTCTCTCAGAGCTTCACGGACGGATTTGTCTACCCAGGGTTTTTGATTTGGGTAAACTCTCATTTTGGTAGTGGGGATTGTTTCTTCCACCATAGTACAAACATAGTCCAGCACTGTCTCCGTGTAGACATTAATGTTATCTGTGTCGCGGAACACATTCCAGTCTGTGCAGTCAAACGCAGACTGGAGCGTCTCCTCTGACGTCAAATCCCATTTCTGCACCTCTCGCGAGACTACAGGAGTACTTTTGATTCTCTGTTTGTACATTGGTGAAAGAAAGATGGACGCGTGATCTGATTTACCAAAGTCACTATCAGAATGAGCCTTGTAGCCACCTTTAAATTGCGTGTAACAGTGATCTAGGATGTTACCGCCTCTGGTGTTGCAAGTCACATGCTGATAGAAGTCAGGTAATACCTTTCTCAGATTGGCGCTATTGAAATCACCCAGCACTAAAATGGCGGCGTTAACGTTCGCCGCTTGTATTCTATTTACCTCGTCGTGGAGTCTGGAGAGCGCGACGTTGTTACTGGCTTGCGGTGGGATATACACTCCTACAAGGATGATCGCCGTTAACTCCCTCGGGAGGAAGAAAGGACGACACTTGATGGTTATATATTCCAGGTCTGGGCAGCAGTGGTTGGATAATTCCTTCACGTTAGTTGGATCGCTCCAATTGTTGTTAAACATGAAGGCAATACCTCCTCCACGTTGTTTACCGGACTCTGCTGTACGATCCTTGCGGTGGATAAAGAAGTGTTCGGCTGGTTGGATAGCGTGGTCTGGAACGTCCGGCGTGAGCCACGTTTCGGTGAAGCAGAGAACGTTGCAGTCTCTGACGTCTCTTTGGTATTGAATCCTTGCTCGGATGTCATCCAGTTTATTGTCAATTGATTGTACATTGGCTAGCAATATACTGGGCAATGGCGTTCGGTGGCGTCTGGATCTCAGCCTGTTACGGATCCCAGCTCTCTTCCCACGCCGTCTGGTTCCTTTGTTCCTGGGATCAAGGAACAAAGGGTCTGGTCCCATTCTCCGGAGAATCTCCTCAGGCCATTGTTGCGGTTCGGAAAGCTGGTCCAGTGAGTAATCCAATCGGTAAGTTTCCCGTAATCCGATGTCTATAAGTGACTGACGGTCATACACATTAAATGCACCTACTGTTGGTACAGACAAAACTCTTAAAACTATAAATATTAACAAAAGTAAGCACAGTCTCGACGGAGCGAACAGAAAGGCAGCCGTTCGTTGCAGCGCCATTCTATTCTACCTACACGGGACAGTGCAATATATATATATATATATATATATATATATATATATATATATATAATAAAAGGCTGTGCAATATATATTCATTCTCTCTCTCCCTCTCTCTCTCCCCCTCCCTCTCTCTCTCTCCCTCTCTCCATCTCTCCCTCCCTCTCCCTCTCTCCCTCCCTCTCCCTCAGCTTTGCCCCGAGTGCCTTAATCCAAATCCAAATCCGGACATCTGCGACCAAATTAGTTTGAAAAGAGATTTGTCAATAACTTTGAATTGGGTGTACCGTATACAGAGTATCACAAATAATCAAATATTAACCCTTTCTCTGCCACGCTTATATCCATCCTTATACCGTCCTCTGCCAGCTCTATTTGTCTATGGAGATGTTCCCCTTCTTTGTAGGGCTATAACTTTTTAAATTGTATTGCTAAATTGACATTACTATGGCCCATTCAACCTCAAGTATCTATCGTTTAGGATGTAGCAACGTTCTACTTTTTCATTCACATATTCATACTAAAATACGGTCTAAAGTATAAATATGTTTTTATCGTTTTCTGCAGCATTCTGCAGAACGTGATTTATAGCCCTAAATACATATATTACATCATCAAATGTAGTTTGATACCGATTGACGTCATATTAAAACTTTCAATTGTGCAAGGTCCTAAGCGTCATGCCTCATCATCTGCTGGTGACCGGAGGGGGGGGGGGGGTCTATAAGTCCGTGGCCGACGTCAAATCATTTATGTAGTATGGGCGATACATAGATCACAACAGTTTATATGGATCATATTATTCAAACACGCTAAAACTTACCGCAGCTTCCTCTGACCGTTGGGTGGTCCGCGTGGAGCAGAAAGTTATCGATTATGGGATGTTGATATATGCGATCCATTTCCAGGTTGTATAATAATATATACGTCCAAATCATGTTGTTTATCGAGTTATTTGCAACCGATCGATGTCCAGTGTATCAAGATGGATTCCTGCTAACGATAGCGAGTGCCCGGACAAAATATGGGCGAGCACCACTTCCGGCGCGTCACTTCCTGTTTGGGCGATCCGCCGATCGGCCACCAGATGGCGCTCTTGAACCGTTGGAGAGTTGAGAGGAGATCAACAGGAGATCTCAAGACTCCGTGGGTAAAATATGATTGCCATCACAGATTTTTGAAATATTGATCTCAAAGACGCCTTACGGCGTCATTGGCAGATTACGCATGGCGGAGAATGACGTGGAAACTCGTCCTTGGCGAATAAAGGGTTAACCCTTTCACTGCCACACTACCAAAGGGTTAACCCTTTCAATGTGACAATACAGAAAGTGAACCCTTTCACTGCCACACTACAGCAGGCTAACCCTTTCACTACCACACTACAGAAGGTTAACCAACCGTCTGTAGTGTGGTGGTGAAAGGGTTAACCTTCTGTAGTGTGGTAGTGGAAGGGTTAATCTTGAAAATGCACAAGTTACTGTATGCAGTGATGTAGTTATCAGAAAAGTAAACAGACTATCTCTTCTGCATAAAGAAACCATACCTTTATGGCTACGTTCATCGCCGTTTCAATGGACACAGCGAGTAAACAAGGCAGCACAGACGCTGTGAAATTTTATTATTAAACTTTTTTTCAACAAATTGTTGGTTCCTATTTATAAAAGAGACTAAAGAATATGGGGGGGGCGAACAATAATATAATATTATTTATTCACAAATTCTGAGCATTTAAAACGAACATAGGTGTGAAAGTACTCTTATCTTGATCTCTCTGATGTGTCTAGCACAGGGGTTCTCAAACTTTTTTATACCACGAGTCCCCATTTTATTTTTAGGCGACCCCACGTTTAATGTATCGCGTAATTTCAACATGGAATTAAGGAATATCAAAATAAAAGCAGACGTTGTTGAACTTAAACATGCATATTTATTAGAACATTTTATTACAGCACTATGTTATCAATACACATTTATAAAACGAGGCATATTTAGCCAAAATATGTTGCCAGAACATAAAAAAAAATATATATAGAGAGAGATTTATTTTTTTACTTGGCAATGCGCGACCCCACTTTGGGTCGCAACCCGCAGTTTGAGAACCACTGGTCTAGCAGTATTGTGGTGAACTATAGACAATAATCGATATGTTTTGAATTAGGCCACCTCTGTAGTAGTTAGTATTAGCTTTCCTTATACAGAGCACTAAATGGAACAGGGACAGGAAAAAGCTACATTGCCAATTCTCTTGTCAACTATATGTGCCCCCTATATCATTACGATCATCTACTGTACTGGTTTATTGAAGGTGGGGATGCAGCCTTCACAAATTATACTATGGAACACCCTACCCATGGACATTAGGAAGGCAAGATCTCTCTATTTTCAGTAAGCTAAAAACATACCTCTTCACCTTAGCCTTTTAATACACTCTTGGACTCATTGCATCCATACTGTGATTGTTGTACTGTAGATGAGAACTATATTATTGCACTGCACTATTGCACTAGTTTACTCTGTATATTCTATTTTACTTGAAAAATATGTCTATTTTATTACACCATCTTATTCTGTCTATTTCTATACTCTAATAAATAAACTGCTTTTATTTTGCACAATTTCCATACATGGAGTGGGTGGGACCTGTGCAGGAACCAATCTTGGGATTGGACATTTTAACACAGAAATATATCACAATCCTTTTTATTGACGGAAATATATTACAATATTTTCTTAATTAAATTATTTATAATTTTTCATAGATTTTAATTACAGAAATCATTTTCATTTTGCATCTACATCACTGCTGTGAAGCACTTTGGGCTCCAATTCTTGTATGAAAGGTGCTATATAAATCAAGATTATTATTTGTATTATTGTTATTCATGTTGTTATTATTATTATTATAATAATATTTAGCATAGCACTAAGAACAAAATCTTCCTGATGACTTGTCATACAGAACTTGTAAGTCGCTTTGGATAAAAGCGTCAGCTAAATGACAAAATGTAATGTAATTGTAAATCTCTGATGTGACTTCTGTGATATTCAGCAGTAGTGATATATTTTCAAATGTATTAACATTTTCAGCTTTGCAGTTGAACCCTCAACAGAAGAGGCGTGTCACTGTTAGTTTTTCTTTAAATTACATACTTATTCCAGGTCATTTAACTTGATTTGAGTCTACATTATTCTCATTCCAAACAATGAAATGTCTTACTGAGTGGACCTTGAAATAAATGTCTTACTTGCAGCCAGGATGAGGTCCCTGTTGAGGCGGTAGGTCATCAGAGGTTCAGAGAGACTCCTGTGGATCAACACATACACATATACAATATATATTAACATCATATATTATACAATTAGGATTAACAGATTACAATCAGGATAGATTAGATCTGAATATAAAAATATGAGAAAAATAAACAGTGTACACAATATAATTAACTCTGAATATAGAAATGTGAGAACAATGCAGATGAGGGTCTGTATCGGTTATATTATACACTACAATAAATAGAGGCATGTTACGTGCCAGGCTGTTTGCCACTGTGTCATGTGTTGCAGCAATCAGCTGCTAATTGGGAAGCTGCCTGTCTGGGCTCAAAAGGCCCTCCCCCGCCCCACACACTGCCACTCTACTGCTGGAAGACACTGTGGGAGCAGTGTCTCCCCCCCTTTCACCACAATTTACCTTTTGTTTGTGCTAGTTATTATAATAAATATATCCTTTTGGTTTAAACTTGACCGTTGGTGTCTGTGTCCCCTTTATGTTGCTTCCCTCTGAGCCAAGGTCGTAACAAGGCAATAGATCATTTTTATCTGAATTTTAATCTTACTCATACAGTATGATATATTATATCATACTGTATGAGTAAGAGTAAAGGTAAACAGTATACACAAGGTGCAGTATACACAAAGTACCCTAACTGGCATAATATACGTCATATGTTGTATTATGGTGCAGGTTTTGGTGGTTAAGAGTTAGACACACTTAGTGGTCCGACATTCCTAATAGTTCTCGGGTTCTGCAGAGAATTAATAATAATAATAATAATAATAATAATAATAATAATAATAGCTTCATTTTATATACCGCCTTTCAAGAGACCCAAGGCCGCTTTACATGGGGGGGGGGGGGGGGAGGATAACAAAGTAACAAACATAGTGGACAGACACAACATATACATATAAAGTGAGAATTAAATTATAAGTCTATAATTCTTTTGTCCTTCTGTTACTTTTAAAGTGTACTGTGTTCAATAATACCAGGCAGATCAGTTGCCTTTTTGCCCAGTGATGTTTCTATGTAAACTCAGAGCCTGTTACTGTCCAAACTCAGCTATTAACAGACTCTGGGTTAGCTGGTTTAGTTGGATTTTGCTATTATTAGATATTGCAACATCTGTCAAAACACAATTGGAATTACATGAATTCATGTTGGGAGGAAGCCAGCACCATGACACACGCATAACTCTTTATCCGGGTCCCCTACCTATCTACCTGCCCTCATGTGTCTACCTGCCCCCACCTGTCTACCTGCCCCTATCTGTCTACATGCTCCTACCTGTCTACCTGCCCCTACCTGTCTACCTGCCCCTACTTGTCTAATATGTGTGTATCAGTTGATGTTACACTCATTCCACCTGAAATGAAGAAAATAGGCTATTTATATGTAAGGTAATGTAGCTCAATTTCTTTTGAGTTGAGTGGCATTTACCCCCTCTGATGAAAAATGTTCCTCTGTTAAAATAGTACTGTAACATTGTCCCTTTTAGAAGCACTACAGTCATAGCTTCCATCAGGAATGTCTTCAGCAACAAGAAACCACAGCATGTTTCTGACTAAGTAGTTTACATCAGTAGCGAACATAACAACCTAACTAGACAGGCCAGTTTAGGATATCTTAACACCTAGACCTACTGTAGGACACATGTCTTAACACCTAGACCTACTGTAGGACACATGTCTTAACACCTAGACCTGCTGTAGGACACATCTTAACACCTAGACCTACTGTAGGACACATGTCTTAACACCTAGACCTGCTGTAGGACACATGTCTTAACACCTAGACCTACTGTAGGACACATGTCTTAACACCTAGACCTGCTGTAGGACACATGTCTTAACACCTAGACCTACTGTAGGACACATCTTAACACCTAGACCTACTGTAGGACACATGTCTTAACACCTAGACCTACTGTAGGACACATGTCTTAACACCTAGACCAGGGGTGGCCAACCAGTCAGAGACTAAGAGCCACAAAAAAATGACTGTGGTACCACAAAGAGCCACACCATATACCAGCGTTTCTCAACCTTTTTTTTCAGTCACGGCACCCTTCATGTGTTTATAGGTCTCACCCTCTGGCCTCTGAAGTTGCTAATGTCTTTTTTATTTGGGCCTCACAGGGTTAAAAGTACCCTGTGAGACCCACGGTTGCAAAATTACAAAATCACTTTTAGCCATTTAAAAAAATAATGTTTATTTAAAAAATGTTAAAGGGGAACTATTTTACTATTTCTTTCACTATTTGGGCACTTTTACACAATTCCTGTGAGTCTATGGAACACCTAGGTTTTTTTCAAAAAAAATGCATTGTTTTGTATTTCTAATCAAGTACTAAAAACCGCATTTTTCTACCTCAAGATCTTAAGCCGTTTTGAGGCTGGGCTCCAACCACTGTGTGGCCTGGTGCCAACTGCCACATCAACTGCTACATTATTATGCAGCTGAGAAATCTCTGACATCACAGATATGCACATTTTCAGATGACTCAGTTCAGTGAGGGTGAATATTGTGAGAGGAGAATTGGAAGAATTCGCCAATATGAGAATTAGAGACATATATCCTATTAATATAAGTCCACATAGCTAAGAAACAATGGTAAACACTGAAAAAAGCCATTTATAAGATAGTTCCCCTTTAAGCACATGTATAGTCAATTGGTCCTGTTGTTCAGCCCCACAATGCTATTTGATAGTAAATGTGTTTATATGTCCCACCCTCTGGCCTCTGAAGTTGCTAATTTCTTTTTAATTTGGGCCTCACAGGGTTAACCTCTTAAGCCCGAGATATACAGTAAAAGTGTATATTTTCAGCATTATGTTTGTTTACGAATTATTTTAACTGTTATTAGTGAAATATAAGATTATAGAAATCTCAGGGCATTGAGTCGGAAACCGGCGCATATTGACAGGAGGAAGTGGCACAGCCAAAAGTGAGTGTAGTCTTTTGAAGGAAGAGACTCAGGGCTTTCAAATTTCGAAAAACTACCCTACCCAGCTCACACCAGCCCCTGTCAATCATCTGACTTCTGGATTTACTTTTTAATTTCTCTTATTTTTTGGGATTATCTCCCACAAACCTGAACGTTATTGCCATAAAACAGAACGCAGTTAGTTTCTCTACCTTTCTGTGAACGTCTTGCAAAAAACGGTGTTGCAATATGATGAAAAATGATGGAGAAATTTACATTATAAAAAAGATGGCAGAATTCAGTACTGTATCTACAAAACCTTCTGTTTAATCATCTTCCCTTTATTCATTTGCTTAGATTTTTCAGGTCTGGTCAATTTTAGCATGGTGTTATTTACAGTCAAAGATAATTTTTTTTTAAATAGAATTGATATTCTCCTTTGGTTCATTACAATTTACTCAAGCCTAGTAACAGACACACTATTTCTGACACTGATCCATATATGTCCCTAGATTCAGATACCAAGAACATGCAAATGGACCATTTAAAAAAAAAACTGTAAATGTTTATTCTACGTCCTTATGGAATGAGTGACATAAAAAAAAAAAAGTAAAAAAAAAAAAAAAAAGTAAAAAAGAAAATAATTTTTTTTTTTTTTTTTTTTTTTTTTTTGTGGATGGAAGAGCCGCACATTGACGGGCAAAGAGCCGCATGCGGCTCGCGAGCCGCGGGTTGGCCACCCCTGACCTAGACCTACTGTAGGACACATGTCTTAACACCTAGACCTACTGTAGGACACATGTCTTAACACCTAGACCTGCTGTAGGACACATGTCTTAACACCTAGACCTACTATAGGACACATGTCTTAACACCTAGACCTACTGTAGGACACATGTCTTAACACCTAGACCTGCTGTAGGACACATGTCTTAACACCTAGACCTACTGTAGGACACATGTCTTAACACCTAGACCTACTGTAGGACACATGTCTTAACACCTAGACCTACTGTAGGACACATGTCTTAACACCTAGACCTACTGTAGGACACATGTCTTAACACCTAGACCTACTGTAGGACACATGTCTTAACACCTAGACCTGCTGTAGGACACATCTTAACACCTAGACCTACTGTAGGACACATGTCTTAACACCTAGACCTACTGTAGGACACATCTTAACACCTAGACCTACTGTAGGACACATGTCTTAACACCTAGACCTACTGTAGGACACATGTCTTAACACCTAGACCTACTGTAGGACACATGTCTTAACACCTAGACCTACTGTAGGACACATGTCTTAACACCTAGACCTACTGTAGGACACATGTCTTAACACCTAGACCTACTGTAGGACACATGTCTTAACACCTAGACCTACTGTAGGACACATCTTAACACCTAGACCTACTGTAGGACACATGTCTTAACACCTAGACCTACTGTAGGACACATGTCTTAACACCTAGACCTACTGTAGGACACATGTCTTAACACCTAGACCTACTGTAGGACACATGTCTTAACACCTAGACCTACTGTAGGACACATGTCTTAACACCTAGACCTACTGTAGGACACATGTCTTAACACCTAGACCTACTGTAGGACACATGTCTTAACACCTAGACCTGCTGTAGGACACATGTCTTAACACCTAGACCTACTGTAGGACACATGTCTTAACACCTAGCCCTACTCTAGGACACATCTTAACACCTAGACCTACTGTAGGACACATCTTAACACCTAGACCTACTGTAGGACACATGTCTTAACACCTAGACCTACTGTAGGACACATGTCTTAACACCTAGACCTACTGTAGGACACATGTCTTAACACCTAACCCTACTCTAGGACACATCTTAACACCTAGACCTACTGTAGGACACATCTTAACACCTAGCCCTACTCTAGGACAGGGGTTCCCAAAGTGGGGGTCGCGAGCCGCCGCGGGGGGGGTCGCTAGATGATTTTCAAAAAACATTATATATATTTTTTTATGCAGTCAGGCCACTGAACTTAGAAGCAGGCCAGGCCAGTGTTTCTAGTTGCAGCAGCGCAATAGTTAGATAACCTAGGTGGGGAACAACCAGGAGATCACTGCAACTCACACAAGTTAGAGAACTATCTCTCTCTCTCTTGCTCTCACACACACACAAAGGGAGCCGCATGTGATTGGTGGAGGCGGGACCCTTGCAAAAAACTGTTGTTGCTAATCATTGACACATGCTAGCCTGTAATAATCCCCCCAGAAAAATCTACTTTGCATTTGATATATTGCAAATATATGCCATCACACACACTGGCATTTAAAGGGTTAGAATTATAAAATGAATATGTGGTGTTATGATCAGGGCTGAAGTTGAATAAAAGATTGTATTATTTTCAATCTGACATTACAAAAAAACAGAAAAGCCATCAAAATCAGTGTTGTTGCTAATCATACATAATGCTAGCCTGTTTTTTAACAATAATTTGTGATGCCATCACAAACACTGGCATTTAAAGGGTACAAATAAAAAAATTCCTGCACCAGAATGCAGGAAATGAAGTCTTTGTAACAAGACATTTCCTGGTGGGGGACCCCCAGACGCACTGCTTAAAAAGTGGCCTGACTGGGGCTATATTTAGCACTATATTTCCTGGCCTGAATGATTTCCCCAGTCCGGCCCTGGTTAAAAGCCTCCAATGCTTATTAGTGTGTGTGCGTTTGAACGTGTGCATGTTTCAAACATACATTTCCATTTAAAAAAAAATATATATATATATTGCAATTAACTGTATGAATGAACAGTAAATGATTCATCTGGCTGGCTGATTGTTTTTGTTTGTAGTGTCTACTGGTTTAATGCCAAGTGTCTTAAGGCACATGTAATCGTTAGTCACATCTTTCGAATGTAATGTGATGTCTGAATGCATATAATGTATATAATTATTTGTTACACCTTGTGATTTCTGCATCGGACTGCAGGAAGCCTAGCTGATGTCATGGTTAGCTAATGGGGATCCTAATAAACTAAACTATCAATAGTCAGTCAATAGTGCATCTAGAGTTCGGTTAGCTCAAAGGTAAGATGCAGCCTCAGCATGTGGCAAAAACATGTCTGAAACAGTCGTATAGTTCAGGCAAATTGCAATAGTTTGGACCTATTATCCGCAGTAATACAGACTTGCTGTTCTCACACTGATTTCAGCTGGCCAAAGCCTTTCACAATCCATGTTATGTTTTCAGGAAAAGAAATCTGTTTGAAAACACTGGTGTTATGATTTAACTGACGCCCCCTCTATCTGGTGACTGTTTACTAGAGCAGCAGATGTTAGTCTGCGTTTCAGCCAATGTCTGGGAACTTTGGATAATTCTACCATCAGAAGGTCTCACTGAGTCATAGTGTCCTTCTCAATCAACCCTGCGCCACCGGAGGCCTGTTTTTATTCCATCATTGATTTTCTTTGTTGACAAAACCCGGACCACGCTTTACCTCTGCTTATTTTATAAACCTATGCCTTTAAATGTATAGATTTATTCTCCAGTGATTCTCAATTACATCAATATTGTGCTGTCAGAACAGTTTGTAGTGAAGTATTAACCTACCTTGTTAAAACATTTTTGAAGTAGTCGAAATCTTGTAATCCATGCATAGAGCGAATTAGTTCTAACAAGAGTATGCCAGTAAGGCAGTTTTATGTTTATACATGACTAGGCTTTCATTTTGGGGAGAAATGTGTTTGTTTAGTGTTTAATTTTAAAAACACTCTAGTGGTTAGAAACTAATTATCGCAGCTTTAAGTGCTTAATTAAGGTATTAAGGTAAATACTTAAATGCATCTTGATGCATGTCTTGAAGTAAACCTGCCATATATTATCATGGAGGGGTGTACTTTGGTAGAAAATAGTTCCTAAATAAACTGCTTACAACATAACCAGGGTCATAATTCTTGGAAATTGTATGATTTTGTGCATCGACATCCTTTCTGTGGATGCTGTCATTTCAAAACAAATACTAGTCAAAAGGTGGTAATTTGGCTCAATTTACCACAGGGTAGTGTACAGGGTAAGTTCAGCGACCAATGACGACTTTTTGTACTTTAACGGAACACATCTGAGCACAGCGTGTCAAGACACTTCTTACATTCCCACAAATGAGATTTCCATCTTCGTGAACAAAATGTATTCTTGGAAAGGATTAGTTCTAAAGCCAGTTGCTTCATTTTGGCACAATGGAGGAAACTAATGGAATCCAAATAATCCCTGGGATTGAATTCCACCTTTATTACCTTTCACCCATGTGTGTGTGTCTGTTTACAGTAGACCGTGACATGTAAGGGCTGGATTGCCATGGAATTTGCTGTGGACATTCATGACCCCAAGAGAAATAACCCTGTTCATTATTGTTGATTCAAAACCATATAATTATATTTGCTCTGGCACAATCAAGTGCAAACTCTGCCTGGCCAGTATGTCGATGCCTGGCCGGCCTTAAACGAGTGCACCCACTCTCAACACTACAATGTAGCAAAACATGGCTAGGAGGATTATTAGCTAGCAGGGTTATTAGCTAGGTGGGTTATTATTAGCTAGCAGGATTATTAGCTAGCAGGGTTATTAGCTAGCAGGGTTATTGGCTAGCAGGGTTATTGGCTAGCAGGATTATTAGCTAGCAGGGTTATTAGCTAGCAGGGTTATTGGCTAGCAGGGTTATTGGCTAGCAGGATTATTAGCTAGCAGGGTTATTAGCTAGCAGGGTTATTGGCTAGCAGGGTTATTAGCTAGTAGGGTTATTAGCTAGCATGGTTATTAGCTAGTTACCATGTTTTCTTGACCTGCTATATCTTAGCCTAAAGTTTGTTCATGAACCTTTAACGTTATAGAATCCACACACATTGGTTTCCTGTACAGAAACAGATCCAATTTTCCTCTATTTAGTAGAAAGATAATTGTGGAATCAGTCTTCTTATCAGTTTTGGACTATGGTGATGTAATTTATAGGCATCCTGCGGCATCAACTCTTAAACCTCTGGATTCTGCATATCACTCAGCTCTCAGATTTATAACTGGTGACTAGGGATGCTCGATATTGGCTTTTTTACCGATACCGATATACCGATATTGTCCAACTCTTAATTTCCGATACCGATATCAACCGATACCGATATATGCAGGGTTTCCCCCCCCCCAAAAAATGGAATAATTTCAGGTAATTAACATTACATATCTCTTGTTGTGGAATTAACACAACATTATGCATACTTTTGACAATAAATAAATTCAGAATTTGTTCTTACTTGCTTGCCTGGGTAAATAAAGGTTATAGAAATGTAAAAAAAAAATGAATTTTATTTAATTTTTTAAATTTTTGAAAACCGATACCGATATTTTCCGATATCACATTTTAATGCCGATATCGCCGATAATATCGGTAGGCCAATAATATCGGACATCCCTACTGGTGACAGATATGATACTCACCATTGTGTCCTGTATGATAGGGTGGGTTGGCCTTCTCTTGCAGAAAGGCGCAACAAACACTGGTATTTATTTATTTTTAAAGCCCTTATTGGTAAACAACCTGTTTATATCTCCTCACTGTTAGATTGGAATATTGGAATCTATTCAACTCGATCGAATGACTGGATGGTTCTTAGGGTTCCTCAAATTTGTTCTGAGCTAGGGAAGTCAGCCTTTTCCTTTGATGCCTCTAACTCATGGAATGTCCTTCAAATCACGCTGAAATTGGAGGTTCTCCCTTCCCTTGGAATGTTTAAACGTATGATTTCAGACCATTGTGTGACTGTTGATCTTTTTAAATTATTTTGAAACGTTTTTAATTTTTTACTCGTGTTTAAATGTCTGTGAATATTGTTTTTATTATGTACTGTACAATCGTCGTTTCTGTAAATGAGGGAAACCTCAGATGCTTACGATTTTAAATAAAGGTTGAAATGAAAAAAACATGGCCTATTTTGCAGCTAAGTAATGGCTAGCTAAGTTGGGTAATAATGAGCAAGGCAGTGTGGTGTCAAATCCAAGTATATATTTAAATGTTGCAACAGTAACGTCAAAATGTCATTGTATGTAGAATCAGTTCATTACCTATACAACCTTTCCCACCACATTATCATTTCACTTTGTCAGCCTCATATGACGTTAGCTTAACATTGTACATGGTTGGGATGGGCACAAGTAATATCTTCCCAGATTGAGTATGACTAGTGCTCGAGTAATTGTTCAGGGAAATCTATTTTTAGAATAGATCTTAATGAGCGTTGCAGCAGCAATAATTGTAGAGATATTGCATGGAGTTGCGTGGACACACACACACTCACTCTCAAACTATTTTATTATGTCTTGCTCCGTGGACATAATGCACAGCAATATACCCGATGTTTAATGCGTATTGTCAGTCAAAACAGTCAGTTACCATTTGTAATAATTACATTAAATCCACTCCGTCTGCAACAGGTCTCTCTGCTCATGGAACGGCGTGTCCATATCAATAGTCTATGAACGTTATGCGTTAAGTGGGCGACATGTTGTTGGCACAATTTGGAAATGCATAAACACGAACCACTGGAATTATCTTTTAGATAACGCTAAGCTAACTATGCAGTAACGCTAGCATAGAGGCGTTAGCTCTCAATGCTCCACAGCTTCCAATTGTTGTCTTCCTGCAACAACTCATGCCTTGCAGGATTTCAGAGCCAGATTTATTTTTCAGTGGCAAAAAAACATTCAAGGTTGTACTTAGGTTGTACTTTAGTTTGTATATTGTATAGTGTTGGGACTTATTCCTCTTTTACTTACTTTTTTTTACTGTATGAAGCACATTCTCAGGGGCTCATACAGGAAAAAAAGCTCATCTATGAATTCCAATCTGGCTTCAGAACATCCCACTCCACTGACACATGCCTTCTCTATTTGAACGACCACATCAAACACGAGGTGAACACGGGCAAATACTGCAGCATGGTCATGCTGGACCTCCAAAAGGCTTTCGACACTGTCAATCACTCCATTCTGATTGATAAGCTAAAAGCAATTGGTTTTGATAGTTCATCAGTGAGCTGGATGCAAGTGAGAGAACAGATGGTGGAGGTGAACGGTACACTGATCCCCCCCCCCCCCCCCCCCTTCCAGTGAGCTGTGGTGTTCCACAAGGAAGCATACTAGGACCTTTACTGTTTCTAATTTATGCAAATGACATGTCAGCAGCTTGTGACTGCAGCTGTTCGCAGACGACTCAGCCCTGCTGGTCTCTGACAGGGACAAGTAGCAGGTTGAAAAAGCCCTCAGCTCTGAACTCGGTAGAATCTGCACTTGGCTCGCTGATAACAAACTATCATTACACCTGGGTAAAACAGAATCCATTCTCTTTGGATCGAATAGCAAACACAGCAAGGCCAACGGCTTCTCTGTTACAGTGGGTGCAATTATTGTCACAAGGAATGATGAAATTACCTACCTGGGTTCCATCCTAGAGGCAAATCTTTCATGTGACAAAATGGCAACCAATGTAATAAAAAAAAGTCAACCAACGAACAAGATTCTTGTACCGGATCTCCTCTCTGGTACACAAGAATACCTTGAAGACTCTAACAGGAGCACTCATTCAAGGATACTACGACTATGCTTGCACCTCATGGTACCAAAGCACCTCAAAGGCCCTTAAAACAAGGCTACAAACATCACAAAACAAACTGGTCAGACTACTGCTTGGCCTTACTCACAAAACGCACATTACCCCTGCACATTTTGACAACCTAGGATGGCTTAGAGTAGATAACAGAGTACAGCAACTTGCAATGGGCCTGGTCTACAAGATACACTACACCACTGGGATACCCATGTAAATGTCGAAATACTTCCCAAAGGTCAGTGAATTCCACGCCCACAACACCAGAGGGAGTTCCACAAATCATGTTCAACCCAGATTCGGCTCAAACAAGGGACTAAACACGTTTCGCAATTATGCAACAATAATGTGGAACACCCTATCCAAAACCGTGAAGGAATGTGAATCCCTACCCTCCTTCAAAACCGCTCTCAAAGAGCACCTACGGGTGGCTGCAAATAGAAACTGGCCCCTATAAATGTCCAAATCCTTCCCCCCCTCCAATGTAGTTTCTTCCCCTTCAGATGTATATATTTTTATGACCTCTTTTTACTACACAGTTCTGTATATCCGTTTGTCGTGTATGTTATAAATGGCTTGATGAATTGAAAATGGGGGACCCCGGTGTAAACAAGACGGAAGTCTTTTTCTGGTCTGCATCCTCTTAGCAGTTTGTTTTGTATTGAGCCTTTCTGTATTGTACCCATTCTGCAATCTGTTAATAAAGTTTTCAATCAATCAATCAAACCTACGGGAGGCTGCAATTTTAAACTGGCCCCGGTAAATGTACAACCCCCCCCCCCCCCCCCCCCCACCCAACCCCCTCCAATGTACAGTTTCTTCCCCCTCAAAAATGTATATATTCTCTTTTTGAAACCCTGTCTCTTAAACAGTACTATATATTTGCATATCTTGTATGTCATAAATGTCTGGATGTAACAGTACTGTATATCTGTATGTTATGTATGTCATAAATGTTATGATGAATTGAAAATGGGGGACCCTGATGTAAACAAGACAAAGGTTTTTCTCTCGTCTGCATACCCTTAACAATTGTGTGTATTGAGCCGTACTGTATTGTACCCATTCTGCAATCTGTTAATAAAGTTTTCAATCAATCAATCAATCCCCAGGCTCATCTTATCCCATTCTACTCACTAGGGATGGGTTTGAGTAATCGAGTAATTTTTGAGGGTGCTCGATTATTATTATTTTTTAAATCACCATAAGTGCTTGCTTGTGCCACTGAAACAGAAATCTCGCTCTGAAATCCCACAAGGCGAGAATTGTTGCAGGAAGACAACACTGGTCAGCTGTGGAGCATGAGAGCGTACCTCGAAAATGTTGTTATGTTGAAAGCTAGCTTAGCGTTATCTAAAAGATAACAGCAGTTTGTGTTTGTGCATTTTTATTTATTTACATTTTGCATAGCGTTCATAGACTAGTATTGATATAGACATGCCATTCCATGATAGGAGAGACCTGCTGCAGACAGAGTTGAGGTAATGTAATTATTACAAATGGTAACTGTTTTGACTGACAATATGTATTAACCCTTTCACTGCCACACTACAGAAGGTTAACCCTTTACTATCACACAACCGACGGTCGCAGTGAAAGGGTTAACCGTTTGGTAGCGCGGCGGTGAAAGGGTTAAGCATCAGGTATATTGCTGTTACAAACTTGAACAGGAAGGAGGGCTGCAGCGTCTTTTTTTTTTTTTTGATCCACTTTTTCTCCCATTTTCTATGTTTTCTCCCATCCCAATTTCGTATCATCCAATTCAACCCTCCCCTGTCATGAACGCTGTTTCTTGCCTCCCACAAGCCGGCTGCAATGTGGACTAAGTCATACATAGCACAAGTCCCCTCCGGTACGCCTGTTGCTTAATCACAATCCAACAGTGCAAAAATGCTTCCGCATTCGTCACCGCAGGCCACTACGGTAATGCGCCTTTCATTTTCCTTCGCCCAGCGCCCAGGTTGGATTGTGATTAAGCAACAGGCCTCCGGTACTTGAGGTAACAGCAGTCGCATCTTTTCACCTGCGCAGCTCGATCTCTCAGTGGCGAGGAGTAACGCGTGGGAGGCTCACGCTGCCCCCGACACTTCCTGATTCTACTGCGCAGGCGCACCAACCGACCTGTAGGAGACGCGGTCCACAACGCCCAATCCCCACCCTTCAGTTTCCCTCCCCGTAATACGGCCAATGTGTATTACTGCGGACGACCAGCTAAACTGAAAACAATGTGGAGAGCTGGATTCGAACACGCGAACCCAGCGTCTCCACATTGGTGGCGAGTGCCTTGCCCACTACACCACCTAGCCGCCCGGCTGCAGCGTCTTTGTAGTGTGAATCCAGTGTTTTAGAAGGTGCTCTTTGGATAAATTATGACAGCTAGACCTCAGGCTGACTAAGTGCTCACACCTGAGCTTGATAGAGCAATTAGCACAGCCTCCATTTTAGAATATAGCTCAGTTCACCCATTTGTTTGTTTGTATGCCCTGAAGAAGGCCGATAGAGAGACCGAAACATGTTGGTTTTTTAATTGTTCTATTATGAACTAAGCAACTAATTAAAGCTTTTTTATATACTTGAAGAGTGCCTGGAACTTTTGTTTTTTTCATATTGCTGTGCTACTTGAGTAATCCATGAGTACTCAATCTTGAAAACATCACCTGTGCCCATCCCTACTACTATACAAATGATCAATGAAAATTATTTAATGATTAGTTGCTACCAATCATATGCCATATATATTGCATGATGTATGAATCTGAGACTGTCCCCTTACATTTTGAAAGCCAAAAAAATTCTTGAACGGAAATGTCATTACAGGGTCTCAGAACAACACATTCAGTTATACTCAGTCCCTAGAGAGTATACCAAGTGAGTGGGTTGATTTCTTATGAATAAATCATGAGTGTTGGTGCGAGCAGGATACGGCCTGCGTGGCCTTGGATACAAGGCTGTATCTGTGCCACAGAGTAGCACTATGTCCAACATCAAATACAGTAGTATCACTCAGACCATGACCCAAACCTCTCTAATCCTCTGCCAGCTTGTATGATTTCACCATAGCTCCTCCATCAAGTGTCTTTAGTGAAATAGTAGCTGTGACTGCTAAGCGGGGCTTCTTCCCTGCTCAGTAGCACTTCCTGGTGGCCACGGGGACATTCCTGACTGACTGTGTCTCATCTTGTCCCGTCCATCCGTCTGTCTGGTTGTCTGTTTCTCTATCTTTTAATCCATCTGTCTGTTTCTCAATCTTTTAATCTATCTGTCTGGCTGCCTGTTTCTCAATCTTTTAATCCGTCTGTCTCTTTCTCAATCTTTTAATGTGTATGTCTGCTTGTATGTCTGTCTGTCTGTCTGCTTGTATGTCTGTCTGTCTGTCTGTCTGTCTGTCTGTCTGTCTGTCTGTCTGTCTGTCTGTCTGTCTGTCTGTCTGTCTGTCTGTCTGTCTGTCTGTCTGTCTGGCTGGCTGCATGTCAATGTGCCTGCCTGGCTGGCTGGCTGCTTGTCTATTTGCCTGCTTGTCTATTTGCCTGCTTGTCTATTTGCCTGCTTGTCTATTTGCCTGCTTGTCTATTTGCCTGCCTGCCTGCCTGCCTGCCTGCCTGCCTGCCTGCCTGCCTGCTTGCCTGCCTGCCTGCCTGCCTGCCTGCCTGCCTGCCTGCCTGCCTGCCTGCCTGCCTGCCTGCCTGCCTGCCTGCCTGCCTGCCTGCACATCGCTGCTTTGGGTTTTCCACAGTGCCTCACGCCAATCCTCTCTTCCTAGCCAGAGTTACAAACCTTCAACATGTGTTTAGCCAACCAACACAGGTGGACAGACCAACAGAGAAACAAGCTTATACTGTACTACTGGTAGCTTCAGCTAAAGGGAACTGTTGGTAACATTTCAATAGGGGACACAAACTATATAATGTTTTGTTTAGAGATATGCACATTAGTCATTTATAAGGGCTTTAGTGAAGCCTTGCAGTCTTCTTGGTGAATTAAACGGTGCAGTAGAAGCTTGTTTATGGGAATGGAGGTCATTCATTAAACTGAAATGTTTGGCTTATTGAAATATGCTTGAAACCACAGGGGATCTTCTGAAATAGAAGTGCATTGCAACGTTGTTTCCAGGTGCAATATTTGGCAGAACGTTTGTTTATATTACATAAAACGAATGCGCCACCGCAATGAATCGAACGAGACTTGGAGTGAAAATAACGTTCTAATCAAGATGTAGCCCCCAGTAAACAGACACGTTGAGAGGTTGGACCATTTCAACAACTTCAGTAAGTGTTTGACAAATAAGTGGCCCAGATATTATGTCATGTAAAATGCTTCTGAGTAAATAAAATGAATCGACATGACGTACCGTCGCCCGGGAGATCTAACGTTAATTTCTGTGATATGAAGCAAGCAAAGCGTGGCGGTATATTTATTTACATTTAGTAATTTAACTGAACGCTTTTTTTTCTAAAGCGACTTACAAGTTCTGTACAACTCTGGCAGCTAGGGTAAATAATGTTGTTTGTCAAACAGTATTGAACTTGAGTGCTACAGTATTGAGTGCATAGCAGGCCTGGACTGGCCATCGGGAGTTTTCCCGGTGGCCTGGCCTGCACAGATTTTTAAAACTTTATTTTTTGACCCGCAGTCAGGCCACTGAACTTGGAAGCAGGCCAGGCCAGTGTTTCTAGTTGTGGCGGCGCGATAGTTAGATAGATAAGTTATAACCTAGGTGGGGAACAACCAGGAGATCACTGCGACAGAGGGTAACGCAGTCTAAACTCACACAAGTTGGAGAACTATCTCTCTCTCTCTCACACACACACACACAAAGGGCATGTGGAAATCCACTTTGCATTTGATATAGTGAAAATATTTTTTTTTTTTTTTTTTTTTTTAACAATAATTTGTGATGCCATCACAAACACAGGAATTTAAAGGGTACAAATTCTAAAATGCCTGCAGAAATGCAGGAAATTAAGTCTTCGTAACAAAAAATTTCCTGGTGAGGGACCCCCAGACCCCACGCTTAAAAAGTGGCCTGAATGGGGCTATATTTCACACTATATTTCCTGGCCTGAATGATTTCCCCTGTCCGGCCCTGGTGCATAGTAGTATAGATATATATTTGCATAGAAAGTGCATGATAGTAGAAAACAGTATGAAGGTTAGTATTTTTTATTTTTTCAGATATTGATTGAAGAAGTGTGTTTTTAGTCACAGCTAACGGTTTTTAGTTGATATATACAGCCAGGAGTCAGAAACGTCTACCTAATGAAGTCCCATTCCTAAGGAGCCCTCACAGTGCTGGCTGGGTCAACTCTCAACAGAGAACAAAATGTGTTCACAAAATTAATTAAACATTATTGAAGACTCCTGCGACCGATAATAACTTCACCTAACCATTCATCATCACTTCACCTAACCATTCATCATCACTTCACCTAACCATTCATCATCACTTCACCTAACCATTCATCATCACTTCACCTAACCCTTCATCATCACTTCACCTAACCATTCATCATCACTTCACCTAACCATTCATCATCACTTCACCTAACCATTCATCATCACTTCACCTAACCATTCATCATCACTTCACCTAACCCTTCATCATCACTTCACCTAACCATTCATCATCACTTCACATAACCATTCATCATCACTTCACCTAACCATTCATCATCACTTCACCTAACCATTCATCATCACTTCACCTAACCATTCATCATCACTTCACCTAACCCTTCATCATCACTTCACCTAACCATTCATCATCACTTCACATAACCATTCATCATCACTTCACCTAACCATTCATCATCACTTCACCTAACCATTCATCCTCACTTCACCTAACCATTCATCATCACTTCACATAACCATTAATCCTCACTTCACCTAACCATTCATCCTCACTTCACCTAACCATTCATCCTCACTTCACCTAACCATTCATCATCACTTCACCTAACCATTCATCATCACGCATTTCTTCAATATCACTGCCTCTACAGATGCATTTTACTATGTTTTTTTTAATGTGCGATAATTGTGATCATTCACAGCCTGTTGTGCGTTTCAAAGGGGCATTTATTTTGCACATAATCTCAATGAATTTGGGAAAGCACAGATAATGAGATGGACACAAATCTTTATTACACAGATATTAATATTATTATTCGCAAATAAAATATGATTTCATGTTATGAGCTCCATTGACGCAGCGTGCTCTGCCTAGGCTGTTTGCTATCAAAAACGACCTGTAGGACTGTCCTGTTCCTTCATTTGGACCCACGGAAATATGAGTACCGTAATCATGTTTTTAAAGATGTGCGTCAAATGAGAGAAAGAGAAAATCTGCCGTTTTCTCGAGTTTTCTCTGTTATCTCGCTTCTCAAGGTCCTACATTTTCAAAAGCCTAGAGAAAGCTTGTCTTAAGCTTGTCTTAAATCCTCATCATGAGTTAGGGCTTGTGTCCACCAGGGACGTTTTATGAGTTGTCAGCTCCTTTCTGTCATTCATTTCTATGCTGGAGACGCGACAGGCGCGCTCCTCTTCCCAGCGCCGCGCCTCGCGTTTTATGAGCTCTCGGCGGCAGCGTTTTTGGTTGGAGCGCTCCCAGCTCATAAAGTTGAAACTAGTTCAATGTAACTCATCAAGGAAGGGGCGGAGCCGCGGCTGGCGCGAGCCTCAGAAAAACGCTCGGAGTTATTTAAAAAAAAAAATCAAAGCGGTCCGCCTTGAAAAAAAGGATTTTAGTGGACACATAGCCTTATGCATGTGAAATTTATTATATTTATCACGTATGTGTGCGCTCCTTTGGACAGCCCACAGATTTCATATTTAGGCTATTTATCATTCTTATGTATGAATTATTCATTAGATTATAGACTTCACTTTAGAAACAAAATCTTGAACATGGGCCAATTTGAATTTGTAGACGAGATGTGAGCATTTTTTAAAGATTAGTTGCCTACGCTCATAAGTATTGTTGTGAAGGGCCAGATTAAACCGAATATATATATTTATTTATATATATATATTTAATTGTATTTGTATATTCTCTAATATTCCCTGATATCCCTTGTATATTCCTTGTACAATATGCATTGAATATCCATTCTAGCCTACTGAACATCCCATAATAGTCTCCATTCTACTATTGGTCGAGACCTTGGTGCCAGGCTGCCATACCCCTCAGAGCCAGTTCAAACGTACCGCTCCACATGTACGAACAAGTCCTAGTTCCGCGTAGGAATCTGGCTACCGCACCACTAATGGGACTATTTGTTCATAGTGCGTATATATACTGCGCTACTAAAGTAGGACTTTCCTTTCAGTCCATTTTCTTACCCTCCGATAGAGTCACAGACGTAAAGCCTCCCCGCGACGCCACGTGTGGGAGTAAGGCCAAGTTCGCCTACCATCGGTATTGAGACATCGTGTATATTAATATTTGAATAGTCATATTTGGCACTATATCGTCGAGTTGGACGTAGTCTATTAAGCTAATAATAGTCTGTTAATATATAGTGCTTCGTGCGGTGAGAATACTACCGTAGTCAGTACCCCATCGTTTCGGGCAGAGAACTGGCTGCTTATCCAGGGTGGTTGACCCCACGTGAAGCTGCACCCGAGGAGCCCCAGAGCCGACGAGCGAGTGGACCTGTATACCGGATTATTCTACCGACGACAGCCCGCCTTCCCAGGCACGGATTATGCTTTGTATACTTTGATTATTCCATGGATAAAGACCCCCGACACTGCCGTGTGTTGGAACCCCCCCCCCCCTGGAGAGGACGCAAGGTGAGGAGACGCTCTGCAAGACGAGGTCGCTTCACGTCTCTCCTCCGTGGACCGGATGACGCCGGCCCACAAAGAGTCCACCTGCTTTCATCTGTGGTCCAAGGATCGCCGGCGCATTGAACGGCACTACAGTGGGTTCACCTGGGATACCCTTGGCCGGATGAGGCAGCCGGATTCTACCCCCCCCCCCCCCCTCCTACTCCTGTCGGCTTACAAGCGACCGGATTAACCCCCCCTAGTGTGTCCAGTATATAATCATTAAAGTATCATTGCTGTTATTCCTTAAACTATTCCAGGTCGTATATGTACCACCTGCGCCTTCAGAGATTGGACATTCTCTATTGATATACCGACGAATACTCTTGCCATAAAAGTGCATACTAATTTCCATTCATAAATGTGATTGATTTGATTAAGTGCTTGCTCTACACACCATCGCTGTGTAGAAATAAAGACCTATTTCTACTCGTACATTTGTGTTGGATCCGTTTCATCTACGTGACAGTGTTCATCATAATATATTTATGCCGTGTACTGGGTGGCCGAATATTAAGTACAAAGGTAGTGGTAGTAAGTATCATATCTAGTAATACAGTCAGGGAATTGTACCCCTCAGTTACAATTGGTCCTTCGAGCCGGATGGTAATTAGTGTAATATTAATATAGTGTTATTAATATTGAAATGGCCTATGATGAACACTCCACGAAACGATCCTCCTAACCAACGCCCGCAGCGCGAACTACGGCTCCCTCAGTACTTAGAGGCCTACGCTGTCAGTCAACAACCTAGTCTTCTACTAACAGTAAACGCGGTAAAACTAGAAAGTAAAAGTATGTCTAACCCCAACGCCCAGACTACCCCGACCATAGAGGCCCCTACGGGCTCTAATGTAACTGACCAAGTTCACGGTGGGGACCAGTGGGAACCAGACATGACTTCACACCCCGCCAGTACTGAAGAAGTAGTCCCCGATGAGTCCCGGGAGGAATACAACGCTACCGAGAGAGAACTCGGCACGGAAGAAGACGGGGAGAGCACCGTGGAGATAGAGCTCCAAGGCTCCGCAAGGAGTACCCTGAGGGAAGGCTCCCCTATACAACCGCCTTCTCCCAGCGAGGCAGAGAGGACCCTACAGCAGGCCTTCCTCATCAGCCTGAACGCCGCTGCTGAACGCGACCGACTGCAGATCCAGCAGCGGAGCGAAGAAGAGCATATACGTCTAGAACTAAGACGCATTCAGAGAGAAGAGAATGTGGCCCGAGACCGAGCAGACAGCCAGCGAGCAGCTGCTGGTGCTCTACGGGACGCAGAGCGCGACAGACAGCAAGCGCAACTAATAGAACAGCTGATCAGACGGACAACACCCTCTCCCTCCGCCAGAGGCTCCAGGAACTCGTCTAGACACACCTCCAGGGCGGCATCCCCTAGCCGAGTAAACAACCCTGAACTTGACCAACAGACGAGGTCTATACCCCCCACAGACCACCTCCCCCCACCGGTCCAAGCGAGACCTAGCAACCGGGAAGGAGCAGCATATCCTGTGGAGAGGCTAAACCAGAGACTACAAGCACTGGATGACCTAACTGAAGACGAAGAGGAAGAGGAGGAGAACCACGCCCGACGACAGCACAGTACTCTACCGGACCAGGAGGTCCGGTACAGCCCAGGCTATACTCCCGCGGAGCTGCACTACAGACCCCCGACTCTATACACGGGTGAGCACGACGCACGACCCGCACCGAGGAACAGCACCTGGACAAGCGGGCCATGGTACACTGCCGGTACCAGCCCATACCAAGGAGCGGGAGGAGACTCGCCTAGGAGGCCTCTCCCCCAACGCTCGCCGATGTATCCACAGTCAGCGTCATACATTGGCACGCCTATGGTACCTGACTTCACCCAAGAGAACCGGGCCCAGTATACAGAACTCCGCATGTGTCTGGAGACCATGTTGGTGGAGGTATTGGATGAACGCCATAAATACGCCATCCTACTGAAGCACTTAAAGGTACCCCGCGCACATAATATAGCGCTCGCCTACGCGACTTCCACCACCCCATACACAGCAGCGCTGGTAGCATTGGACCAGAGGTATGGGCGCATATGGGATTACGTGATCCAGGAGATCCGACACATCGACCGCTTACCCCCAGCAATAGACAATCGAGCACTGGACGACCTGTCCATCAGAGTGCAGTCCCTGGTAGGGATGTTGGGAGCGCAGAGAGAGAAGGGGAGGCATGAACTTTACGCCAACTCAAATGTGGAAAGGATCTTGGAGAAGCTGCCGCCCGCTCGACAGGAGCGTTTTAGGCGACAGAGGGACCACCGAGACCCGAATGGCCCCGAACCGAACCTCCTCGATCTAGCAGACTTCCTGGCGAGAGAAGTCAGCAGCCTACGGCTAGATACATTCGGACGGAGCACCCCTGGCTCCAGAGAAGGAACCAGACGACTAAATGATGGAAGAAGATCGGTGACTGTGATGCACCAATCGGAGTCAGTACCGAGCAGCAGGAGCCACAGTACCCCCTCCAGAACGGAGAAGTGGAAGATAGTGTGCCCCTACTGTGAGAAAGAACACTGGCTAGCGCAATGTGACTCCTTCCCCAAGCTGAACGCGGAGGAAGCAAGTCAATGGATAAAGTCCAACAAGCGCTGTTTTCGCTGTGCGCGCTCACACATGGCAGCCGAATGCCGCTTAAAGAAAAGGTGCACCAAGTGCGATGGAGCCCATCTGGACATACTTCACGACAGTAACTATCGACTACTATGGCGCGACCCCGGTCAGTCGCCTTTGGTTTAGCTCCGCGACGATTGTGCACATTTTTAGCTATTATGTTTGTTTTTTCGACTTTTTTTATTAAATCATCACTGGCGGGTATGTCATACGACCGCCAGACACTTATGGACCTAAACTCCGGACTCAAATTGGAGTTGGGAGACACTTTATGCCCAGAAGGGCTAACAGAAATCAAGCGGGAGAACGGCAACAAAGGAAACGGCAGAAAGAAACATAGAGGTAGACGAGGCGGTATCAGACTTAGATTAAAAAGATCTGCTTACCGTCCAGCAATTCCATCCATCTTTCTGGCGAATGCACGTTCGTTGGAGGGAAGGATGGACGACTTGAGAGCGAGGGTCCGATTCCAACGGGAGATGAGAGACGTTAATATCATGTGTTTCACTGAGACATGGCTCAAGCCAGCGACGCCGGACAACAGCGTCTCTCCATCGGACAATTTCACCGTCCTGAGAGCAGATCGCACGGCATCCTCTGGGAAGAGCGTCGGAGGTGGGGTCTGCATCCTCACGAACAATCTCTGGGTTAATCCCAAGGAAGTACATGTCCTCTCAAGTTCATGCTCCCCAGATATGGAACATCTCCAGATCCTGTGTCGCCCGTATCACCTACCCCGTGAGTTTACCGCGGTCATTTTATCCGTCGTGTATATTCATCCACAGGCAAATACCGGCAAAGCGCTGGGGGAATTACACGACCACATCAACAAACAGCAGATCAAGCACCCGGAAGCCGCGACGATAGTGACTGGTGATTTCAACCAGGCAAACCTGAAAAAAGTGATGCCGACTTTTTTTCAGCACATCGCCTGCTCCACAAGAGGGGGGAACACACTCGACCACTGCTACACCCCGTTCAGAGCTGCCTACAAGGCTGTAGCGGCTCCGCCACTGATGGGCTCTGTAAGCGCGAGCGATCACGACTCCATCTTTTTAATCCCAGCATACAAACAGAGATCACGCGAAGTCGTCGTGTCACGTGAGACAAAAAAGTGGTCTGACGAATCAGAGGCCGAGCTCCGTGACGCGTTCAAGGATACAGACTGGGACATGTTTGAAGGAAGCGCCAGTGACGTCAGCGAGTATGCTGATACCGTTGTAAGCTACATAACTACAGTGGCAGACGGCATTGTCCTCACAAAGACGGCGCGGGTTTTCCCAAACCAGAAACCTTGGGTGGACAGCACTATAAGAACAGCCCTAAACTCACGCACCACGGCTTATAACCTGGGCAGAGAGTCAGGAAATATGGAAGAATACAAGGCTTCAGTCTACACTCTGCGCAAGGCTGTTAAACTTGCTAAGAGGACATATGCTGAGAAACTGGAGACACAAATGGCACAAAACGACACAAGAGGCTTGTGGAGGGGACTGAAGACAATAACTGACTACAAAGTCAGCGCCCCCGCAATGGGGAGCGACGACGCCTCTCTAGCGGACAAACTCAACTCCTTCTACGCTCGGTTCGGTGTAGACAGTGTCGCCGCTAGCCCTCTGGCTAGTGACGTCACTGGCGCACCGGCTGTTGTGGAGGGGGGGGGGGCAACCGCGGGGGGGCGGGGGCGCTCTCTCGTTGTCGGAACACAGTGTGAGAAGAGCATTTATGCAGGTGAACACCAGGAAGGCTGCAGGCCCAGATGGTATAACAGGACGCATACTTAAGTCCTGTGCAAACCAGCTTGCCCCGGTGTTCACCGCCATATTTAATCAATCCCTGGCGGAGTCAGTAGTCCCTGCCTGCTTCAAGATGTCTACCATCATCCCTGTACCAAAGAAACCCTCCCCAACATGTCCAAATGATTACAGACCGGTGGCACTCACCTCTGTGGTCATGAAATGTTTCGAGAGGCTGGTCAAGGACCACATTTGTGCCTCTCTCCCCAGTGATATGGACCCTATGCAATTTGCATACAGGACAAACAGGTCCACTGATGACGCGGTCTCCCAGGTACTGCACAGCACTCTCTCCCACCTTGACCGTCAGAAGGGGGGCTATGTGAGACTGTTGTTCATTGACTACAGCTCAGCGTTCAACACCATAGTCCCCACCAGACTGGTGGACAAGCTGATCGAGCTAGGCCTGAGCTCCGCCCTGAGCGCCTGGGTACTGGACTTTCTGAGTGAAAGACCCCAGGCGGTCAGGGTGGGGGGTCAGACCTCCAACACCATCACCCTGAGCATCGGGTCCCCCCAGGGCTGTGTTCTAAGCCCCCTGCTGTACTCACTCTACACACACGACTGTGTGGCCAAGTTCAGCTCCAACTCCATTGTGAAGTTCGCCGACGACACGGTGGTGGTGGGGCTGATCTCGGACAACGACGAGAAGGCCTACCGGGAGGAGGTTGAGGTACTGGAACGTTGGTGCCAGGACAACAGCCTGCTCCTGAACATTGGTAAAACCAAGGAGCTGATCGTGGATTATAGGAGAGGACAGCGGGAGACACACACACCACTGAGGATTAACGGGGCTACCGTGGACAGGGTGAGCAGCTTCAAGTACCTGGGGGTCCACATCTCAGAGGACCTGACATGGTCAACACACATAGGCACAGTAGTAAAGAAAGCGAAGCAGCGCCTCTACCACCTGAGACAGTTAAGGAAGTTCAGAGTATCGGGGAAGATACTCCAGTCCTTCTACTCAGGAGCTGTAGAGAGCATCTTGACCGGAAACATCACTGCCTGGTATGGGAACAGCACGGCACAGGACAAGAAGGCCCTACAGAGTGTGGTGCGCTCAGCCGAGCGTACCACGGGTATTGCGCTACCTCCCCTGCAGGCTCTATACAACAAGAGGTGCAAATCCAGAGCCTGCAGGATAATGAAAGACCCCCACCACCCCAATAACAGCCTGTTCCAGCTGCTGAGGTCAGGCAGACGCCTGCGAATTCTAGAGACTAAGACGGAGAGGCTTAGGCTAAGCTTCTTCCCCCAGGCCATCAGAGCCTTGAACAATGAACATTGAGAGACACAGAAACTGAAATATCCACACACAAGTACATACACGACACGCACGCTGAGCACGCTCACACACTAGCAGCCACTTTAACACTCATGCCGCACACACGCACACTTATGGCCAGAGGAAAGGCCACTTAAAGTAGTATAACATCAGGAACAGTGTATTGCACTACTAAAGCTAACTAGCATGTCCTATATGCTCTGTAAATACTAATGTACAGATACCGAGATGGCACACCATGTACCTGTTTATTGCACTGTTTATTGGATTCTATTAATATGTTGTACCACTGTATTTTATTGGATTCTATTATATGTTGTACCACTGTATTGCACATCGTCGCGGGCAAGACCAGCCGCATTTCATTGTATACCTGTATGCCGTGACAATTAAAACTCTTGAATCTTGAATCTTGAATCTAACAGACGGCGCCCTTCACCCGCACCATCCAGCCGCAAAGCGAGCGTCATGTACATCGATCCCGCCAGCAGCAGTGGAGCCCGAGTACTCCTAAAAGTAGTGCGTGTGAGACTAAGCTACCAGAATAAAGTCCTGGACACTTACGCCGTCCTCGATGACGGGTCAGAGAAGACCCTTCTGCTCGCCTCCGCTGCGGCCCAGCTAGGGCTGCGGGGAAGCGAAACCCAAATGACAATTCGGACAATAAGACGAGATTTGAAGACGATAACGGGCGAGAATGTCTCATTCTCTATCGCAGCAAGCGGCCAGCCTGAGCGACGGTACCAGATTACAGACGTTTTCACCAGCCAAGAAATAGGACTGTCGCGGTACACATACCCCGTCGCCAAGCTGATGGAGAAATATGCACATCTGCGCAAGTTACCGATCCCGCTCATAGACAATGCTATGCCGACCCTGTTGATAGGCTCCGACCATGCAGACCTCATTGTCCCGATAGACCGGGTTCATACCGGACCCCGAGGCTGTCCTGCAGCAGTCGAGACCCGTTTGGGATGGACTCTCCAAGGCCCGCTCGCCAAATCTCTCAACCGAAGTACAGCCACTAGATGTCTCCACTCCCGAGTCACAGAGGGAGAAACCACACTCCTGCAACACGTAGAGCGGCTATGGACCTTGGAACAAATGCCCTTTAAGAACGGAAAGAAAGACATTCGCTCTAAAGATGACATTTACGCCATTCACCTGCTCGAGACAGGGACCAAGAGAGTCCCGGTCAACGGCGTGTTGAGATACGCCACGCCACTCCTGCGGCGAGAAGGAATGCCTACTTTCCACGCCAAGACAGACGCCACAGAACGGTACCTGCTAAACACGGAGCAGCGCTTAGCCAAGAACCCCGCCCAAGAGAGTGTATACCGCGCTGAGATTGAGAAGCTCATCACAGCGGGACACGTCACAAAGATGGACATTAAAGAGGCTGACCAGACCACTGAATCGTGGTACGTGCCTCACCACAAGGTCCATCACAACGGTAAAGACCGCATAGTATTTAACTGCAGCTACCAGATCGGATCCCAAAATCTGAATAAAGAGTTACTGCCCGGTCCCACACTCGGCCCCTCCCTACTCGGCGTTCTACTCCGCTTCCGCCAGGAAAAGGTGGCCATCAGCGGGGACATTAAAGGAATGTTCCTGCAGGTGAGACTAGTAGAGGCGGACAAGCCCCTGTTACGGTTCCTATGGAGAGAGAAGCCAGGAGATGAGCACCCAGCCATCTACCAATGGGAGGTCCTCCCCTTCGGAACGACGTGCAGCCCCTGCTGTGCTACATTTGCACTACAGAAACATGTAGCAGAGGACCCAGCAGCGGACGAAGAGGTCCGACACAGCGTAAAGAACAGCTTCTACGTAGACAACTGTCTACAAAGCCTTTCAACCCAGGAAGAAGCCGAGGCTCTCCTGATTAAACTCCGCGCCTCATTGATCAAAGGCGGCTTTGATCTCAGGCAGTGGGCCAGCAGCGATCCGCAAGTACTGCGCAGCCTCTCCTCCGAGGACAAGGCAGCCAGCAGCGAGACCTGGATGGCTACAATCCCGGGAGAAGCCCAGGAGATGACCCTGGGATTGGTGTGGCGATTCAAAACAGATTCGCTTCACTACAGACACAAGCCCCTGACTACGGAGCAGGGAAGGCCGGCGGCGGCGCCGACCACCAGACGGAGTGTGTACACAACACTCGCCCGACAATATGACCCGCTAGGATGTATTCTACCGTACACCACCAGGGCAAAAATGATTGTACGAGCATTGTGGGACAAGGACCAGGGCTGGGACGACCCCATTCCCGCACACCTTGCATCCACCTGGAGAGAGTGGGAGATGGAGCTCCACTCACTCCCAGGCGTTAATATGCGCCGAAGCTACTTCCCACCCACGGTGAGGCCAGAGACATGTAAAATGGACTTACACGTCTTCAGTGACGCCTCAGAGGTCGCATACGGATCAGTAGCCTACTTGCGGGCCCAAGACCAGGGGGGAGAGATCTACACAGCATTTGTCCTCGCCCGCTCGAGAATAGCCCCACGCAAGCAACAATCTATCCCACGTCTAGAGCTCTGCGCAGCCCTAGCCGGAGCGCACCTAGCCACGCTCATCCAACGTGAGCTCACCATACCGGTGTCTAGAACAATCCTGTGGTCAGATTCCACGACAGTACTCGCCTGGATCAAATCGGACTCATGCAAGTACAAAGTCTTCGTGGGAGTCAGAGTCACCGAGATTCAAGACTTAACCGAAGAGTTAACCGGAGAAACAGAGTGGCGCTACGTTGATACAAAACAAAACCCAGCTGACGTCATCACCCGGGGGATGCCCCTGGATGACCTCACCCGTCGCAATGTCTACAGTGACGGCCCAGCATTCCTAAAGCTCCCGGAAGGAGAGTGGCCCACGCCTATCCCGAGGAAAGCCAGTCAGGAGGAGGCTGAGAATAAGAAGCCTGTGTTCTGTGGATTGAGCACCGTAGTCTCCGCAGACCCCAACACACTCCTGATGGGGCGGCTAGATCCCACATTACCCCAGACAATGTACCGGCCTGAAGAAGCGAACGGCCGACGAATGTGGAGGTACAGCCAAGTATTAGCCGACAAGTTTTGGAGCAGTTTCCTACTGCACTACCTACCGTCTCTACAGACCCGCCAGAAGTGGGTAAAGGAGAGAGACAATTTGACAGAAGGAACAGTCGTCATGATTATTGATCAATCACTGCCCAGAGCTATGTGGCCGGCCGGCCGCGTAAGCAAAGTGATCACCGGTGCCGACGGCAAGGTCCGAGCAGCTGAAGTGCTTGTCCAGGGTCGCACTTACACCCGTCCCGTGGCGAGGCTCATAGAACTGCCCCGACTCCCAGACACAATCGATGATGACCATGACCCTATAACCCTATGACTTTGTGAAGTTGACTGACCCCTACAGCAAACCCTTATGTGTAAATAGACAACGCGATTAATCTGTCTCTGTTTAACTGATTAGGTCTGGGACCTATTCAGGGGGTGGCTGTTGTGAAGGGCCAGATTAAACCGAATATATATATTTATTTATATATATATATTTAATTGTATTTGTATATTCTCTAATATTCCCTGATATCCCTTGTATATTCCTTGTACAATATGCATTGAATATCCATTCTAGCCTACTGAACATCCCATAATAGTCTCCATTCTACTATTGGTCGAGACCTTGGTGCCAGGCTGCCATACCCCTCAGACCCAGTTCAAACGTACCGCTCCACATGTACGAACAAGTCCTAGTTCCGCGTAGGAATCTGGCTACCGCACCACTAATGGGACTATTTGTTCATAGTGCGTATATATACTGCGCTACTAAAGTAGGACTTTCCTTTCAGTCCATTTTCTGACTCTGTACTGGGCTCTGTTAAGGAAGGACAGGACACTCTCACTGAGAAACATTGCTTTATACTGAAAACTAGGGTAAGCCATTTTAAGTTTATTAGTGAATCTTAAAAGTGAGGAACCAGCTGACTTGATTAAAGGGGCGTGTTTAAAACGGCCATTTTGTTTAGTTAAGTGCCCCCATTAAGGGACTGTTTCCTGTTTACTAGTAGCATCTGATTTGCTGAGTGAGCCATTAAGAGCCTGCCCTGTTTAAAAGCAGAGGTCCACACTGTGTTGAAGTCACTCTGTACTGGGCTCTGTTAAGGAAGGACAGGACACTCTCACTGAGAAACATTGCTTTATACTGAAAACTAGGGTAAGCCATTTTAAGTTTATTAGTGAATCTTAAAAGTGAGGAACCAGCTGACTTGATTAAAGGGGCGTGTTTAAAACGGCCATTTTGTTTAGTTAAGTGCCCCCATTAAGGGACTGTTTCCTGTTTACTAGTAGCATCTGATTTGCTGAGTGAGCCATTAAGAGCCTGCCCTGTTTAAAAGCAGAGGTCCACACTGTGTTGAAGTCACTCTGTACTGGGCTCTGTTAAGGAAGGACAGGACACTCTCACTGAGAAACATTGCTTTATACTGAAAACTAGGGTAAGCCATTTTAAGTTTATTAGTGAATCTTAAAAGTGAGGAACCAGCTGACTTGATTAAAGGGGCGTGTTTAAAACGGCCATTTTGTTTTGTTAAGTGCCCCCATTAAGGGCCAGGTGTTAAGACAGCACTAATTAGTGATAGTGATTTAAAGGCTTGCTGGTGTAGCGTCAGCGAAGCGTCGAGAAACGAAGAGGGACAAAGAGGAGGAGTTATCCTGGAGTTCACCGCCGAGGGAGCCACCGATCCACCCAGTGCTAAGTACACCATAATCCTATATTTCCCTCCCACACTGCTATTTCTCTACTTCCTCCCTGCCACTCTCGACAATACAATGTGTCTCATACCTATATCCACAATCTGCTCCTCCAGAACTGACTCTACCCATCCACGCCAGTTTGCTAGCAACCCGGCTAATCTCTCCTACCCTCCTACAGCCACTAATACACCTGTCACAGTACGGGGAGGCTTATGGAATTGTCAATCAGCAGTCAAGAAAGCTGACTTCATTACTGCCTACGCCCATAGTCTAAATCTGCAGCTCCTGGCTCTAACTGAGACCTGGATAACCCCCAATAACTCATCAACACCTGCAGCATTATCTACAAACTATAACTTCACTCACACACCTCGACCTTCCAGACGGGGTGGAGGCACTGCCCTCATGACATCTCCTTCATGGGCTACAAACGTAACACCACTCCCAGAACTGTCACTCTCCTCTCTCGAATATCATGCAGTATCTGTCTCTAATCCTTTCAATCTCACCATTGTTACACTCTACCGCCCTCCAGGTCCGCTCGATCACTTCACAGATGAGCTGGACATGCTTCTTAGCTCCTTACCGGAAGATGGTACCCCTCTCCTTCTACTGGGCGACTTCAACCTGCCTGACTCATCTCAGTCAGTCATAGTAGTCTCCCTCCTACAATCGTTTGACCTGACTCCCACTGCCATGCCTCCCACCCACAAAGCAGGCAACTCCTTGGATCTCATATTTTCCCGTAACTCCAGCATCATTAACACCACGGTAACTCCCCTACATGTATCTGACCATTCCTTCATATCCTTCTCACTAACTCTCATGCTTAACCGAAAGGTCTTCACCCCAACTCAAACAGTCTCACTCAGACGCAACCTGCCCTCCCTATCCCCCTCCACCCTCTCCTCTGACATACTATCCGCTCTACCTTTGAGTGACACCTTCTCTGCTCTCTCCACAGAGATGGCAACCTCCACCCTCCTTTCAGCCCTGGCAACCTCCTTCGACAAGCTCTGTCCCCTCGTTGAGAAACCTGCCCGCCGTTCCCCACCCAGTCCATGGCTGACAGATCCAGTGAGAGAACAAAGACAGGTCCTGAGAGCAGCTGAAAGGAAGTATAGAAAGTCACGCCTCACTGCTGACATCGACACATATCACAACCTCTTGTTAACATTCTCCAAAACCATCACTAATGCCAAAGCTTCTTTCTTCCACCATAGGATCGAGGCCTCTGCCAAGAATCTTCGCAAACTGCATGCTACCATGTCCTCCCTCCTCACTCCCCCCCCACCCCCCCCTCCCTCATCTTTCTCTGCCGAAGACTTTGCGATCTTCTTTGAGGAAAAAGTGGAGAACATCCGCAGCTCCTTCTCCCAACCCCCACCCATTCCAAATGCTGAATCGAGAACCTCATCCTTCACTCTGTCATCTTTCTCTCCCATTACAGAAGCAGAGACCCTGACACTGGTAACGTCAAACCGTCCGACTACTTGCCAGCTGGACCAGCTACCCTCCCCACTCCTCCAGACCATAGCACCAGACATCCTCCCATTCCTAACTGCAACCATCAACTCCTCACTCAACTCGGGGGTGGTCCCCACCTCCCTAAAACAAGCCAGAGTCACGCCGCTCATAAAAAAACCAACCCTGAACCCTACCGTCATAGGCAACTACCGTCCTGTCTCTCTTCTCTCCTTCCTTTCTAAAACACTTGAACGTGCTGTATCCAACCAACTTACTACTTATCTCTTACAGAATGACCTCCTAGACCCTAATCAGTCAGGCTTCAGGACTGGTCACTCCACAGAGACAGCCCTCATTGCGGTCACAGAGGCACTTCACTTAGCAAAAGCGAAAGGCCTCTCCTCTGTCCTGATTCTCCTAGATCTATCTGCAGCCTTCGACACAGTCAACCACCAGATCCTCCTTGCGGCCCTCGCAGGAATGGGAGTGGCTGGCTCTGCGCTGACATGGCTGTCATCATACCTCAATGACCGCTCCTACCAAGTGTCATGGAGAGGGACCCTGTCGGCCACCCGCCCCCTGCGGACGGGTGTCCCCCAGGGCTCGGTTTTAGGACCCCTTCTCTTCTCCCTCTACACTAAATCACTGGGTAACATTATCACGTCTCATGGCTTCTCCTACCATTGTTATGCCGACGATACTCAACTCTTCCTCTCCTTCCCTCCCTCAGATATCCACGTCTCTGTGCGGATCTCGGCCTGTCTGTCCGACATCTCAGCCTGGATGACGTCCAACCACCTCAAACTGAACCTAAGCAAAACAGAATTGCTCCACCTGCCGGCCAAATCCTCCCCCCTAACCGACCTTTCAATCACAGTCGAGAATGCAGCTGTGACTGCGTCCCCGACCGCCAAGAACCTTGGTGTTGTCCTCGACGACCAGTTGAACTTCTCTGCTCACATCGCAGCGACGACCAGAACCTGCCGATTCCTCCTGAGCAACGTCAGAAGGATACGCCCCTTCCTGACAAAAGAAGCCACCCAACTCCTCGTCCAATCAACAGTCATCTCCCGCCTCGACTACTGCAATGCACTGCTCGCTGGCCTCCCGGCCACTGCCACTAAGCCTCTTCAACTCATTCAGAACGCAGCGGCCCGCCTGATCTCAAACCTACCGAAGTCGGCCCATGTCACCCCACTTCTTAGGGACCTGCACTGGCTCCCCATTGCTGCACGAATCCGCTTCAAGGCCCTCGACCTAGCATACCGTGTGGCAAAGGGAACCGCTCCCGCCTACCTCCGGTCAATGGTCTCTAACTACACACCCTCAAGACCCCTACGCTCTGCATCTTCTGGCCGCCTCAGACCTACTCCTATCCAAGCTCCGGGAGGGTCATCAAAGAGAAGTCGCCTATTCTCAGTCCTTGCCCCACAATGGTGGAATGAACTACCCACCCCAGTTAGGACAGCCGAATCACGTCCAATCTTTCGCCGTCGACTAAAGACGCACTTCTTCAACCATTATCTGAATTAAAAAAAAAAAAAAAATCTAACCCTAACTAACCGTACTGTCATGCACTTGTCCTAATAAACTAACCTACACTGTAGCACTCAACACTTTGATGAACATTGTTGCTCAGCTGATAGAGTTGTGCCCTTCCTGATGGCTTGTCGTACAGAACTTGTAAGTCGCTTTGGATAAAAGCGTCAGCTAAATGACTAAATGTAAATGTAAAATGTAATTTTCTTACCCTCCGATAGAGTCACAGACGTAAAGCCTCCCCGCGACGCCACGTGTGGGAGTAAGGCCAAGTTCGCCTACCATCGGTATTGAGACATCGTGTATATTAATATTTGAATAGTCATATTTGGCACTATATCGTCGAGTTGGACGTAGTCTATTAAGCTAATAATAGTCTGTTAATATATAGTGCTTCGTGCAGTGAGAATACTACCGTAGTCAGTACCCCATCGTTTCGGGCAGAGAACTGGCTGCTTATCCAGGGTGGTTGACCCCACGTGAAGCTGCACCCGAGGAGCCCCAGAGCCGACGAGCGAGTGGACCTGTATACCGGATTATTCTACCGACGACAGCCCGCCTTCCCAGGCACGGATTATGCTTTGTATACTTTGATTATTCCATGGATAAAGACCCCCGACACTGCCGTGTGTTGGAACCCCCCCCCCCTGGAGAGGACGCAAGGTGAGGAGACGCTCTGCAAGACGAGGTCGCTTCACGTCTCTCCTCCGTGGACCGGATGACGCCGGCCCACAAAGAGTCCACCTGCTTTCATCTGTGGTCCAAGGATCGCCGGCGCATTGAACGGCACTACAGTGGGTTCACCTGGGATACCCTTGGTCGGATGAGGCAGCCGGATTCTACCCCCCCCCCCCCTCCTACTCCTGTCGGCTTACAAGCGACCGGATTAACCCCCCCTAGTGTGTCCAGTATATAATCATTAAAGTATCATTGCTGTTATTCCTTAAACTATTCCAGGTCGTATATGTACCACCTGCGCCTTCAGAGATTGGACATTCTCTATTGATATACCGACGAATACTCTTGCCATAAAAGTGCATACTAATTTCCATTCATAAATGTGATTGATTTGATTAAGTGCTTGCTCTACACACCATCGCTGTGTAGAAATAAAGACCTATTTCTAATTCGTACATTTGTGTTGGATCCGTTTCATCTACGTGACAGTGTTCATCATAATATATTTATGCCGTGTACTGGGTGGCCGAATATTAAGTACAAAGGTAGTGGTAGTAAGTATCATATCTAGTAATACAGTCAGGGAATTGTACCCCTCAGTTACAAGTATCATGCTTAACACTTAATGCCAGCCACGCGTTTTGTCGTTAGTTCATGCCGACCGTTGAGTGCCGCCAACGCTATATAGCGTTTGTTTGTCGTATTTTTTTTTATTGGCAATTTGAATTCATATTTCATCAATCGAGCCTCAGGTTAGTGTTGCAGACTCTCTCTGAGCTCAATTGGGAAGATACCCCCCCTATCGTCTCTCCCTATGTAACTGCACCCCATTACTTTATACTGATGATGGGGGGGCGGTCCAGCCTCCTCATGTTACTCTCCGGCGAGATCTCTGAAGAATCCATTGTGATCGCGCGTGGATTATGTATTTACAGTACCCAACGCTGAATCAATAAACGCGATCGATATTTGGAATGGCGATCAGGAATTGGAATAATCTTTTTGGATAACATCTGATCTGAGGTAAGGAATTTATTTGACCAGTCTTAGGATAATCAGAGCTATTTTCACAGAGATATAAGTGTTTGCCCTATGCGTGTGTGTGTGTGTGGCTGTGATCGCTGATGAGGAAATGAGAGAATCGATTTTTCAGCCCGCTTCTATAGCATGCATAAGTACATACCGGTATATACTATCGATAATCTAGCGTTTATTTGAAAACTATTCATAAATAGGCAGAAAAATTACAACGTTTTTGTGTATGCCAGAATATTCCAGTAAAGGGCGTTTATCACGGAATTTTCCTTGAAAACGAGGGCTTTTCAAAATGCTATAAAACGGAAATGAAGCGATTAAAAAACAATCAGTTTCGACAATGTTGACTGCAAAGTCATTGATAAGCGACGCGCAGATTAGGCACATAGCCATAATTTAAAACAGAGATTATGCGTTCACAACGCTATCATTGAAGTGGGTAGTGGCATTTAACGGGGGTAAGGCGCACCGCATGGCTGGTAATCAAAGTGTTAAACCTTTCCTGCTCTATAAAGCTTGTTTTCAGAACATCACACAAATATTAGATTAGATTAGAATAGATATTTGTTCTCTGACTGTCAGAGAACAACAAAATCTTATTGGCAGCCTACATATTAGTCTACAGGCTGCGTAAAAGAACACACGTGAAGAGCTGAAAAGAGCTATTAGAATAATAAACAAAGCTAGTTACCTTGAATCGACAAATCCATTATTCATAAAGTCCTGCACATTAACATTTGTAGATATGGTGTACATAAAAACCTTGGAAATAATTTTTCGTGCTAAGAGTAAAAGCCTACCAGTTTGTATTCAATGTCTCTTTCAACCAAGAGAAGGAAAGTATAATTTAAGAGGGTTATGTATTTTTAAAACATGTAAAAAGGTAAGAACTAATGTAAAAGCTAGATGTGTTATAATTTTGGGAGTTAAATTATGGAATAGCCCAAGGCCTTGGTTACACTGGGGGAAAACAGCAAAGTTGTATTTTCGAATGATTTCGTTTGCATGTCCAAGTTAAAAGGCAACAGCGTTTTAGCTGGCATTTTCGTTCTCCTAGAGGCAACGCTCCAAGGGGGTTTTCGTTCTCAAAGTCCCTTGGAACGGTGCCATGTAAACTTGCGCGAGCCGGAGACGGAGCCGTTCACGCCCAACACCCATGCGCACTAGACACCGACGTCCGCGTGCCCTCACCAACGTCAACATGAACGACCAAGTAGCTCAGGTGTTTGCGGCCTTTATTCGTTTTAACTTCTTTAATTCACATTTTCTTTAGTTTGCAATAATGCAACTGCAAGCCAATGTTCCGAGATATATTGCCTTTTATTTGTAATTGTTAGGCTACTTGAATCCACCATTTAGGGTTAAAGTATATGTCTCGGAACATAACATTGCTCAAGACGTAAAAGATGCTGTAAAAGATATTCATCTGGATAACCAAGGCATGGATTTTGTCGAGGCAGGTAGCATTATGTCGAAAATTTATATCTATAGACTGGTGTATTTTTTGTCCACAAAAAATAGAGCCTCTAATAAATTATTGCTCAAGACGTAAAAGACACGTAACTGTTTTGACACTGTTTAGCCTATTAAATAGGCTAATTGTTTTTTCAGCCTGTTATTCGTTTGAACTTCTTTAATTCACATTTCTTTAGTTTGCAATAATGCAACTGCAAGCCAATGTTCCGAGACATATTGCATTTTATTTGTAATTGTTAGGCTATTTGAATCCACCATTTAGGGTTAAACGGTGTATTAAAATAAAAAGGTAATATGTCTCGGAACATTGGCTTGCAGTTGCATTATTGCAAACTAAAGAAATGTGAATTCAAGAAGTTAAAACGAAGTTTAGCCTATTCAATTGTTTTATAAGCCTATAGCTTAGTGACGGGTTGCAGTTGTGTACTTCTCAGGGGAGATTTAAAAAAAGCCTTAAAGGATCAAATAATTCAGGAGTACAGTTTTGAGTAAAACATCAAACATTTGTTTTTTTCTTTAAGAAAATTATATCTAGAGCACCCTCGTGGCGCACCGCATAGTGCCCCGCACACCTACGCGGCCGTCCCGGGTTCGCCTCCCGCTCCCGGCGATATTTGTTGCATGTCTTCCCCACATCTCCTCCCGTTCGCCCCCTCCTCTGTCGGTCCTGTGTGACCAGTAAAAAGCTGTAAAATGGCAAAAAATAATAATAGAAAATAATATCTTGCAGCATATTTTAAGTTTTTCTTTCTTATATTAAAATATATTTAGTTTTTAAGAATTTGTAAAGGATAGGCAAAAATAAGCATGTGCTTCAGCCTATTCCTTTTTTTCGGTCGTTGATTTTGGATTTTGTGTGTGAGCTTGCCTTGAATATGTACATTTGTGATTTTTATTTTTATTTATTTTTTAAGAATTTCTTTTGCAAGTCCACACGGGTGTATTTGATTTGTCTGTAAACAAGACCGAAAAATAAATTTCATTCATTCATTCATTTAGCAGGGGAGGGAAGGTCATGTGCAAAGGCCTGCTGTTCTACAATCTTAACAAAGATTGTGCTAAATAGCACTAAAAGTTGGTCTTTGACTCATAATCATGTACAGGCTATGTAAAAACGAATAATAAAACAAGCAAAAAAATTTATGTATACTATTACTATTATGTAATACTGTTTTTCAGTTTCTGATTGTTCAATGTCCCCCAATTAACACTTTCAGTGCCGGCCATTAATTAAAGCATGGTTAAATGCCAGCACCCACTTCAATGATAGCGTTGTGAACGCATAATCTCTGTTTTAAATTATGGATGTGTCTAATCTGCCCGTCGTTTATCAATGACTTGTTTGCAGTCAACATTGTCGAAACGGATTGTTTTTTTTAATCGCTTCATTTCTGTTTTATAGCATCTTGAAAAGCCCTCGTTTTCAAGGAAAATATATATATATATCTGTGAAAATAGCTCTGATTATCCTAAGACTGGTAAAATAAATTCCTTACCTCAGATCAGATGATATCCAAAACGATTATTCCAATTCCTTATCGCCATTCCAAATATCGATCACGCTTATTGATTACAGTGTTGGGTACTGTAAATACATAATCCACGCGTTTTCCCGGCCGGCATCACAATGGATTCTTCAGTTGGCCTTGACTTAAAAGTAAAATGAGGAAACTGCACCCCCCCCCCCCCCCCCCCCCCCTTCATCAGTCTAAAGTAATGGGGTGCAGTTACACAGGGAGAGACGATAGGGGGCGGTATCTTCCCAATTGAGCTCAGAGAGAGTCTGCAGCACTAACCTGAGGCTCGATTGATGAAATAGGAATTCAAATCGCCGATAAAAAACAATACGACAAACAAACGCTATATAGCATTGGTGGGCACTCAAAGGTCGGCATGAACTAACGACAAAAAGCGTGGCTGTCATTCAAAGTGTTAAAGGGAGGTTAAACTTCAGACAGTTCATAAAACTTAAAGGAACGTGCCAACTTTTTGGGAAATTTGCTTATTTGCCATCTACCCTGGAGTTAGACAAGCAGATACATACCCGTTTCTTCTCTGTGCATGCATTAGGCTTAGGGAACAGCCACACCGTTAGCCCAGCTTATCGTAATTCACTGGAAGTAGGTGTGCCAGTGTAGCCTAGTTCCCAACAGTCATGAAATACACTCCAAATACAACTCCAAAACTTTCCTGTAAACATGTTGTGACCTGTGTCAATCAATCAATCATCTTCATTAACAGACACAGGGCCCACAGAGTAAAAAACACACAAAGATAATCAACAAATTACATCACAATAAATTAAAACATAAACCAATAGCAGCTCTACAACAGGGCACTGTACCAATACTTCCAGATACAGGACTGGAACTTGATGTCACTGAGACTAGGTTGAGTCAGCAACAGGATGATCCTATTCTGAGACACATTCAGACGACAGATACATTTGTACATCAGGTGTCTCATCAGAGCATGAAAGGAGTTAACTCCAGCACCACACAACATTTCGCTGGCGCTGCAGCCATGGCCGCCTAGTTATAGTTGAAAGTGGGGGTGCGGGGGGGCAGGTGGCGCACGGAGATTACGTTCGTCACCAACACCGGGAGACACTAGGATTCGCCTGTTCGAATCCAGCTCCCGGCGTTGCTATCAGCTTGGCTGGCCTCTCACACTGATACAATTGGCTGTATCAGGGGGTGGGAAAGCTGAAGGGTGGGTCCTGGGCGTTGTGGACAGCGACCCCTACAGTTCGGTCGGGGCGCCTGCTCAGCGAGGGTTGGAACTGAGGAGAGATAGTGTGGCCTCCCACACGCTACACTCTCCCCGGTGAGAACCTGCGCGGCCAGGTTGGCCTGCCCCAGGCTGCACATGCGTCGGAGGAAAGCATGTGACAGTCTCCGGTCTCCCGGACCAACAGTAGGGGAAAGTACGCAACAACCAGGAAGGGTGGGATGGGAGAAAAAAATCGGGAAAAAGGAGGGGAAGAAAGATAAAAAAAATAAAATAAAAAAATAAAGTGGGGGTGCAATTTTTTTTATAATTTTTCTTTTTTTAAATTAAATTTTTTTTTCTTTTTTTTTGGACAGGCAAGGATTTTTTTTGAATTTAATGAACCTGTACGTGCAATTTCCTGCAATATAGAGCCTTCAATCTTGACCAATAAAGCTGCTCTTTTCACTATAAAACTCAGTTTATATTGCAGTATGATAGCCAATTACTATAATAATAATATATATATACTAAAGTTTTTAATAAGAAAGAAAAAAATATATATATTTCCATTACCTGTAACTCTTGTGTCTCTTTCTCTCCTTCTCTGCCTCCTCCCTGAGTCTGCAATGCACAGTCATGACATCGATCTCCAAAAAAAAAGTAAAAAAAAAAAAGAAAAGTAAAAAAAAAAATGCCCCTCTTTTGGGGCCCCTCGTCACTAGAGGCCCACGGGCCGCGGCCGTCGTTAATCCGGCCCTGCTCGTCTGCCATATAGATAGCGAACGTATTTTGCAAACGAAGTCATGTCATCCAGGCCAGCTGACACCATTATCTAGATAATATGACAACGTTAGCTAGCGGCTAACGCCAAAGTTATATTATTATTTATTAGAGGATTTCTTTTACGGTATGACCAGATGGCATTTCGGACCGTGAAACACTTTTATTGTATTGCGTGGTAGAAGTTATACCACTCAATAGTAAAGACATGTCTAACATAATAGGTTGTTTGAACAACTTACTAGTGGAAAAGCCTGCTGTTGTGCCTAAAGTGTTCACGCTGCCTGGCCACCACCTTATTCACCTGGAGGCTGCAGTGCTGTGCGGACTGCGGAGTGTTGCGCCGTGGCTCCACTCTGTCTGCTGGGGGCTGGGAGGCACTGGAACAAACCATATGAGGCATGGGGGTGTCGCAATCTTTGGAAACTTAAAAACTTGCTATTAAGTGTCATTGCGTATTATTAATTTGATTGAAATTACGTAGTTATGGTTAGATAAGATTTATTTATATTTTCATATGATCAAAAAGTGAGGGAGCAAAGGGACACGTTTGCTCCCCCAAGTTCAATACTGGTGGAGCACTTGCTTCCAATGCTCCATTATGTAGGCGTCTATGGCTGCAGCACCTAGGCTTCCTCAGGGGCAGTATAGAAAGGAGTGCAATATGCCCTAAACAGGTCAACTTTCACCCCAGCAGAGCAGAAATGGAACTTCTTCCTCAGCATGTTAGCTTGAGCATACGCTGCTGTCGGTACATGTCATCATCATCACTCATTTGATCAGTAATAATGTGACCCAAATATTTTGTACTACAGCAGACGGCCAGCACCAGCCCAGACAGATAGAAAGAAGGAAAATAAATATCCTCATCGCTTTTAGTCCTGCAAATTTATCAGAATGACACTCTTCTTAGCATTGAATTTCACATCATACCTTACTCCATAATCAGAACAGATATTGAGCAGCTCTTGGAAACCACTACTACTTGGCGACAGGATGGCCAAATCATCAGCATACATGAAGTGATTCACCACCATGTTACCACACACATAACCCGTTTGGCAATTGCCAAGCTGTACAGAAAGTGCATTCATATAAAGATTTAAGAGGGCAGGGGCCGGACGCCATGCCCAACACCAAAATGAGCAGAGACAGTATCACCCCATCTGACCGGCATGGTCTGGTTCGCATACCAGAATGCCAGGATTCTAATAATATTACCAGGCACGCCCCTCTCCCTCAGCTTTAAAACCAGTTTCTGGTGGTTAACTCTGTCGAATGCCTTAGAGGCATCAATAAAACACACTAACACAAAGGAATTCTTACCCTTATACATATTAATAATTTCTTTCAAAGCATAGATACAAAGGTCAGTGCCATGCTTGGCTTTGATTGTCAGAAGTGACTAAAAAAGAACTTAAACAATCCAATAAAATTCTCTCTAAGACTTTAGAAAGTACACTGGCTAGAGCAATGGGTCGGTAGTTGTCCAAACTCCCCACCTTTCCTGCCTTGTCCTTGAGAACTGGCACCACAGTAACTGATAGCATGGAGTCCGGCAGCAGCCCATGTGTCATGATGCCTGTAAAGCAGATAGAGAGCAGGACAGCAACCCTGGGGCTCGCATACTTCAGATGCTCTGCTGAAATATTATCAAGGCCACTGGCCTTGTTATCAGCAAGCTGAGTTATACATTGATGCACCTTGTTAGCAGTAACTCCAACTAACTCACTGTTGGGGATGCTTCCCACTTGAAAGGGGTCACTCTGAACACAGTAGAATAATACTGCCTCCACAGCTTAGCTATGTTGATAGCACCAGACACTCCCTAAAGTCCTAAACCATGCCCGGTAGCAGCGTACTTAACCTCCTTCCAAAAACCAGTGACATTACAGCTAAGAAGCTTCTCAGCCATAGAATCTGATCTCATGAGTTGTTTGGAGATATATTGAATGGCAGCTTTGTACCTGGCATGTGTATTCTTTCTATGGTCCAGAGCAGGTCCCTGCCTGGCCTGCCTGCCAGTACCAAATCATTGAAAGCCTCCCTAGCTGCAGCATAATGGGGAGCTACATGTTTATTCCAACCTGGCTTACCTGTTTTTCTATTGGAAAATGTAATGTAGGGGCTACTGGCTTTACACTATGTTCTAACAATGGCATCATACATGGCACAACGGTCATGGTGGTGAGCTCTATCTTTACAGTTAAAATATGAACACAATAGCATCGTACGATAAAGACACCTCATTAAGAAGAGCCTCAGTTTTCCCAAAATAAAACAGGACATCCTCACCAGAGAGTTTAGACCAGTCCAATTTGACCCTAGAGCTCTGTCATTAACCTCCCTGGTCAACTCAGGGAGACTGTCTAAATCAATAAAACAAATAAAAGGGATGTGATCGCTCAAAGATGCCTCATACATAATCTCCATAGAGCGCAGATTGGCATGGGCATCGGCCGTCCATATACAGTGATCAAGCCATGATGTTGTGTGCCAGGTTTCACTAATATGAGAAAAGCTATCAGCTGGCAGAAGCTCTTGGCTGGAAATTGTGAGTTCACTGTCAATACAGAATTTAATCAAATGCCTAGCAAATAGAGAACTTATATCTAAGATGTTAGCACTCTGAGATTTGGTTTTCAAATGTAGAGTGCACTATAAATTGAATGTATTATTATTATTATTATTATTATTATTATTATTATTATTATTATTATTATTATTATTATTATTATTATTATTATTATTATTATTATTATTATTATTATTATTATTATTATTATTATTATTATTATTATTATTATTATTATGTCAGCATTCCAATCACTAACCACAGACACAAGTACAGACATTATCCTGTATAAAGCAGTTGATAAAAGCAAGTTTGTACATATAATCGTCCTCATTGTGTAGACATTCATAAGGGATCTATACGTTGAGGATGATAAACTCCTTGTTGGTGTGTTTATATCGTACAGCAATACACCAGTCGACTTCAAGTCTGATAACACGGATCACTGAGTCCAGTTTTTTGTGCCAGAGGATAGCGACACCTCCAGCTATCCTCCCCCTCACTATTCCCATTGACAGGTCAGTCGTTGACTCACCAACACCATGAAAGTCGGCATTAAAATAATTCAAGAGGCCCAGGTTTTGTTTAGAGAGGAAAGTCTCTTGCAGACAGGGAATGTCACATTTTAAAAGCAAATTGTCAAGAGCAACGCATCGAGCCATATCCCCAACGCTGCTACCGAGACGCAGCCCCCGACAGTTGTAAGAGCCAAGCCGCATTAAAGGGGCAGCTCAGCCGTTGCCAGCTCATTTCCAAAACAACAGGGCAGGGAGGGGCTACGTTGGCTGTATCGCCTGTCCACCGAGCCCTCAGGCCAAAGATCCGGCTTATACATCTCTGAAACATCATTACACTCTGCACTTACTTCAAAGGAGCTATAACGGTTGCCCACAGTCACTATACAGTATGTTCACAGTTAGCTATGCGGCAAAGTTTATCTCCAATATAGCTAGCCAGCGACTCCGCGTCAAGGTCTGGGGAGAACCTGGTCGCAAAGACACTCACCAGCCTCATCTTAACCACTCCGATGTTTCCCTGCGCACTAGTTCCAACAATCGGCTTCGCCCTCCTCAGCTCGGGCTGCACCGATGCAGCTGCAGGTTTCTTGGTCCTGTGTGTCCCCCTCCCTGTGTGTCCCCCTCCCTGTGTGTCCTCCTCCCTGTGTGTCGCCCTCCCTGTGTGTCCCCCTCCCTGTGTGTCCCCCTGGCTGGCGATCAGATGCTGCCGAAGCTGGGTCCTCTCTCTTCTGAATTGTTGCCGCTTCACCCGCCCCATCATGGGCCCAGCCAGAGGATCCACAGGGCTTAGCTATTGTCACTGAAGTTTCACCCACCTCGTGGACCCGGCCAGAACAATTTCATCATGTGCCATAGTCATCATTTTGATGAAAATAAAGTTCAGGAGCTCATCTTCTATCATTTTCCCATCTTTGGTTTTATACACATCAGGTTTAGTGCGAGGGCAAGCCATTCCACCTGTCGTTATTGTTGCATTCGCCACAAATTGTTGTTAGCACAATCAGCTGTTAATCGGCCTCAGCTGTCACGCTCCTGTTTTTCAAAAAACAACAGGGCTTTTGAGGTGATGAAATCACTGCGCCCAGGCAGCAGTGATTCGGCAAAAAATAGTTCCGAGTATATATCTGCTTAGAAAACGAAAATGTCGAATACATTTTTTTACGTGGTAAATACACAGGTCACAACATGTTTACAGGAACGTTTTGGAGTTGTATTTGGAGTGTATTTCGTGACTGTTGAGAACTAGGCTACACTGGCACACCTAATTCCAGTGAATGACGCTAAGCTAGGCTAACGGTGCGGCTGTTCCCTAAGCCTAATGCATGCACAGAGAGGAAAAGGGTATGTATCTGCTTGTCTAACTCCAGGGTAGATGGCAAATAAACTAATTTCCCAAAAGGTTGGCGTGTTCCTCTTAACACATTCAGTGCCAAAAAACGACTTAAGTCGTTTCTGGGCCCCGACCGCTGAGTGCCAAGAACGACTTAAGTCGTTTCTGGGTAGTTTTTCCTTTTTTTCGATATTTTTATTCATTATCCACATTATCATGTTACCATAGGGAATGAGTCGTCGATCTAATGGTTCCGGGTAGTTTTATTTTTTTGTTCAAGCTGAGTGGTTATAACGGTCGGATTGAGAAGAATCAAATGCTCCCGACACATGATGTGTGGTGGATTATGTTGGCGACATGATGGACATCAATACTTGGAATCGCGATCAGATAATTGGAATATTCTTTTTGGGGTACATCCTAGTCAAGGTAAGGGCTATATGATATCAATCTTGCGTTGATCCAAGCATGTCTTCACCTCGATCCGAACGTGTGTGTAACGTTAGTCCACAACGTATGCCGTTGGTGGCGATCAAAGGATCAAAAAACGACCCCCCCCCCCCCTTTCATGCATTCATGATGAAACATAATACCTATGATATAGATTTGATTTGAGAATAATAGCGGGTCCAGGCAAGAAACGGCAACGGTTATAGTATAATACAGGAATAAGGCTATTCCTCAGCATTTCAGGAATTACCCCAGACCGATCTAAAAACATACTTATATTCACCACGGTATAACGCACGAATGTATGCATGGAAAATTATCTCTTTTTTGCATCTTGACCGGAAGAAACTCACTGTCAAATGACCATAGTATTGTATCCATAGCTATAATATAGAATATAGTTATAGCTCTACAAACAAGGTGACGGACTCCTATCTTTTAAAGCGTGGCATTGAATAGATGGGGCCCGAAAACAGCGCAGCACTCAATGTGTTAAGTTTAGTTAAAAATAAGAATAAAGAGAGAGGGAGAGCACAGGTACAGATGACAAGTACAGTATGATGAGGTAGAACTATATATTCATAATTCCTTATATGCCAATATTAAATCAATTTGATGCTTTGAAGGCAAAACAATTGCATTTCCAATGAATGGTTAATTTGACAACATATGTTCCCATCTTGTATTGCACTTCCGGTCTTCTATCCAAATACAGATATGTTCACTACTACTACTACTGTTATCATTATTATTATTATTATTATTATTACTATCCTACCTGTATCTGCCCCCCCCCCCCCCCCCATGCTGCTATGACACTTGACTTTCCCCAAGGGACATAGTTAATAAAGAAACACTTGACTTGACCTGTAGGCGTCCCTATTCCTTAATTTTTCATTTACAAAAGCACACCTGAGATAGAACTTCATGGCACTTGTGATGGTTTTAATGTCCCAGTCAGTGCTGGTGAAGTCCACGTCCCCGGGACACGTCGGGTCTGTGGACAGATGGAGGAGGATATCAAAAAGGAGCAGAGAAATTCCTTGCTTATCTGTTCAAGGTAGCTGGCTAGTTAAGGAGTTCCAAGTCGTCCATTCACTGCACAGAGACTCTTAGTAGAGTCTGACAAAGTGAGACAAAAAAACGGGTAGACCTGGGGTTGAAATAGTACCATAAACACCCTACACCCAATGGGAATTAGGTAGCTATGGATGATTATCAGCCATTATTACATGGCGTTTTAACATTCGCCGAAATGCTTGATTGTGATTGGTCAATAGCGCTCGGCAGAGGTCCGTTGTTACTCGATAACGGACCTCTGCCACAACGGACCTCTGCCGAGCAATAATGGCCGCTGTTCGCAGCTGGAGCAATCAAGCCCACTGCCACACACTGCATCAGTGCAATCAGACACACCTGCCGGCTGCCGGCGAAGCTGCCGGCGATGACAGCGCGGAGCGACAGAACAGAACTGCGTCTGCATTTGATCTTGTCTTGTCGATGGTGTAAAATGAATTAGATATATTGTTAGTAAGTTAGCCATGTAATAAGCGGGATAATGTATAGCTATACTCGGTCATTGTCGCAAAATAATTGACCTTCACTACGTTTAGAACACCTAGGCGAGGCGCCTCAGTATTCTAAACTCCGTGTCGGTCAATTATTTTGCGACAATGACCTCGTAGCTATACATTATCCCTTACTTAATGTTTCTATTTGGCTCAGTGTCAAAAAGTGACACTTTCGTGCGATTTGGGATTGTGATTGTGCTCACTGCATGTAGGCTCCTCTCTGCTTCCAGTCAAGTTGTTGTCCTGATTTTAAAACAATGATAAATAAACTAGCCCCCGACACTCTCTGAACAAGTGGTACCGCCCCCTGTTGAGAAACCCTTATGTAAATTATTCTTGCATTTGTGACCCGGCACAGTCTAGGCCGCCATATCTCGCAAGAGAGGATTCTTCAGAAATGCCTAAAACGTTGCGCCATTCAGAAATAGGTAAAACATTTGACATTCGCAATTTCTAGTGCTTTGAAAGGTTCTATATCTGTTTCCTTATTAAACAAAATTTAAACGACTTGTAAATGTGTTAATTCTTGTTATATTGTCCGACAGTATGTATTCCGACGCAGTAGAAAGAACTACATTGTGTCGGAGGGGTGTGGTTAAATACTCTTTGTCTGTGGTGTGAAACATTAATATCTTTGGAACCGTTTGTGTTCAATTGTATCTGAATCTCTCCATATAGCATAAAAGCCTGGCATAACAGAGTCTCTCTATCTCTCTCTACCAAATCCATTCTGAGACATCTAGAAGTCCAAAAATATAGCCATTTGTACAACACAATGCAACACAGACACCATTGTGTCCAGGTGTCCAGGTTTTGTGGTGTACTGCAACCCACGCATTGAACGTGCTGCATTGTGCATTGACGTGGAAGTATGTCGGTCTAGCACCCTCATGCAAAATATCGGCAAAATATCTCTGCCTTAATCGTGAGTGAGTGAATGACTTTTTAAGGGGGAAAAAACTGGTAAGAAATCATGCATAAATATTTGCATTGTACAGCTTTAAGTTAATGTAATATTAGTGATATAGTCACATTAAGGAAAGAGGCCATAGTCAAAAGAGCAGATATTGACAAAGTACGGTATTTTCCAAAGTAATTTCCTCACCAAAGAAGGTATTTAAAAGCTTCTGCACTTGGATGTTGCTGCCAACGGTTCTGTACACTCCTTCTTGTGTGAGTCCTAGAGAGGGTGGGGGAGGTACAGTAGACAGAGAAAAGGGGAGTGAATTCTGGGGAGAGCAACACGGAGCAGTGGAAATGTACTACACTTCTCTTGGCTGCCTCTCCGTCTATGCCATGGCAGACACTTTCCTCCTGACTGTGAACGCCTCAATAAACGTATAAATACAGAGTGCATATCTGCCAATTTAATCACAGAATTGAAATGTAAAATATGCAGAGCCAGAGTTGAGTGCCTTAACGGAAGCTGCCAGAAATCAAATTACATCCCTTAAATTTCTTTGACGCAATATGTAAATCTTTCCATGAAATAACATAGAGCTATATCACCTGAGTCAAGACTTTTGAGTCTAAAACCTTAACGGTATAATCTATAATGTCGTCCTCCAGGCAAAAGAGCCCCTCATGGTATTGAGCTTTGATTAAAAAAAATTTGTTTCGGTCTGATGTGTGGGTTGGATTTCAGTGGGTATAGGGGGGAGGGGTTACTATTGCTGGGCCACACCACAAAGGCTCTGCCAAGAGAGGTCTGGAGAAATAAATGTAATAAGTATAGTAAGTTACTAAACTCCAACCCACACGTCAGACCAAAACAAAACAAAGTGCAATACAAAGCGGGGCTCTTTTGCCTGGAGGTGGCTGCTTGATAGCATTAAAGATTCTACCTTTAAAGAGTATGCATCTCATAATCACTGTAAAGGAGTAAAAAATAAAGATAAGTAAATCAAAGGAATTCTGCACAAGCCAGATTATTCTACCATGTGGCAGTAGGTGAGCCTCCATCTCCTGTTTTTTTTTAAATATTTACCTCATATATATATATATATATATATATGCATATCTGTCTGAATATACCTGCATATCCTTCTATATGCCTACTCATACACCTGCATATAACCCATATAACTCTGTATGATAGTATGTACAATAATGCTGTATGTACTGTATATAATATACATTTATATATTTATATTTACAGCATATATATATCCATAACTGTATGAATGAATGACTTTTATTTATATAGCACCCTTCACAGCACGAATGCACAGGGTGCTTTACACTACAGCTTAGTATATAAAAACAGAACAAAAACTAAATCAGAAATAAATGACAACAACAACAGTGATATATCATATCATATACATTTATATATTTACCGCATATATATATATATATATATATATATATATATATATATATATATATATATATATATATCCATAACTGTCTGAATATACCTGCATATCATTCTTTCTATATACGTATTTATATACCTGCATATAACCCATATAACTCTATATGATAGCATGTACAATAATGCTGTATATACCGTTTATATATTTATTATTACTGTATATCTTTCCACATCTATCTGTACATACAGTACCTGCATATACTCCTTTTACATAACTGTAGATACTATATCTATATTTGTACATATCCCTTACCTATTATTTCTAGTTATGCTGCTGGCCAGTATGACTTACTACCATAGTGTCTTTATATCTGTATCACTGTACATATTAATACTACAACTCTGTACATACATCTGATTAGCACTATTACTCAGTAGTACTAATTTATATATTTTATACCCAGTTTAATTACCTGTACATTGTATATTACTATTGCACTTTACTGTTTGCACTCTGGTTGGATGCCAAACTTATTTTTGTTGTACACTGTACTTATGCTGTACAATGACAATACATTTGAATCTTTATGTTCATGTAGTGCATGTACATAGAATGCAAGGGAGGTATCAACATGCAACCTATGACTCAACTCTGCCCTCTAAAGGGAAAACAAGCAAATAGCCAGAACAGGAATGGATTGGACCTGAGGTGAGGAGAAGACATTGTTTTACCTTTGGTTTCAACGTAGTTGATGCACTTTCTCACAAACTTGAATCCAACTTCATTCAGTTCCACTAGAGGTGAAAATACATAACATTTGTGTATTTGAAAGCAAATAATAAGCTTTCAAAATGTAAACAAAGATGATCATGGTAAAACAAGTACCCATACAATCACACACACACACAGCAATGTAGGTGATCAATATTCCTGTATGCGTAAAAGGTTGATAGTTGATGAAATCCTGATGAAATCCTGCCACAATTGACTTAAAACACAAAATATGCACACCCACTTTTCCCAATGATCCATGATCTAATTATCATGTAATTCTAAGTGGAAATAAATATAATATATATATATTTTTTAAGAACAATTTGAGAATAATGGTGATATTACTTACTTTCAGCTTGCTTGTGAATTGGGGAATGATAGATCTAAAAGGAAAGCAAATATATTAAGAGCAAAGTAAGGAGCGTAGCACGTTAAAACAACAATTCCCCCTAAAACAGAATTAGCATTTTTGTCTGGAAGATCTTGGAAGGTTAATCTGCAAATATGCACGTTGAGAAGTATATTCCAGAATTAGAAAACAGGAGGCAGGACTTTTGATGATGTCATAAAGACAGAACTATCCTAGACCTGCTCTAGTGATATCAGGGTATCTGCAGGTTTCAACAAGTTCAATTAGACTTTTTAATACCACTTGGAGCAAATTTAATACCAATTTCACAACCATACTAGCAATAAAAGACACATAACGACACTGAACTGGTAGCTGCACTTGCATGACAATTTACATTTTTGAAATTCTTGATTTTCACTGAGCTACATTTAATACTTCCTGGAATATGTGACATCATAATGACATCGCACCAACTTTTTAACTCGGAGTAACTCTCAAACCAAATTAATTTGCACAGGACAGATTGGTCTTAGTTCTTGGGATATGCGTGAGATTGTGGGCACAATAAAACAGCTTTGTTTGTTTGTTAGCTTGTTTGTAAGCAGGTCATGTTTTGTCTCTTCGCAGAATCATATCTTTGGAACCGTTCACATATCACAGAATAGAGCCTTGGGCTTTCTGGATCTGGTTGTGTATGTGTGTGTGTGTGTGTGGGGGGGGGGGGGCACTACTGTAAGCTCTTTTAACTGATAATGTCTCCAGTCAACCATAGCCTAATCTCAGCGTCCCCTACTCCTTATATTAATTTTTGTTCCAAGCTATTGACCATTCTGGTTTCCACGTGTTGATCTTGAACGGTTGTGACAATGTCACGGTTAATGGACATACAGAAAAAACACACACATTAAGAGACACGATGAGCCACAATCGTGGGTTTAAGACAATATGGGACTGTTTAGGATTCAAAGCTTTCGGGGGGCTAGGGCAGCTGTGTTGAAATCTCACAGCAAGTTAGGTCTATGATGGTGAAAAGAACACATTACATTATGATAGAAACTCCATTCAACAAACTCCTTTCACACCTGCACAGACTATAACATATTACGTATATCATGCAAGTTAGTGTACAGACCCTCACCTGCAACTTGTGTATACTGTTTATTTGTCTCATTTCTATATTCAGAGTTAATTAACTGATTGGGGCTAGGGACTACAGCCCCCTACGGGGCATCGGTCGAGAGAGTGAACAGTTTTTTTTTTTTTTAACTTTGGCCATTCCGCTGGCTCTTTTTGCGTTTATCGCATTTTCTCTGGTCAAGAATGACCGACAGAAACAGGTTGAATGGGGGTACAGATGGGGGGAAGACACTCTGAGAAAGTTACGGCTTTGTCCGGGAATCGAACTTGCTACCCCAGATCCGTGACGAGCACGGTTGTCCCCGGCGCCGAAATAGCGCTCGAGGTACGCGGTGAGCTACTGGAGCTCCCCTAGAGAGTGAACAGTTTCAAGTACCTCGGAGTCCACATATCTGAGGACTTGACATGGAACACACACATAGACAGTGTAGTGAAGAAGGCATGGCAGTGCGTCTACTTCCTTAGGCGCCTAAGGAAGTTCAAAGTGAGTCAGAAGATCCTAAATAACTTCTACTATACTCATACACAATAGAGAGCATCCTGACTGGTAACATCATCTCCTGGTTTGGGAATAGCACTGCACACAACCGCAGCAGACCGCAGAGAGTAGCTCGATCAGCCGAATACACAATTGGAGGTGGGCTTCCCACTCTCCAGGACATTTACACCAGGCATTGCAGGGCCAAGGCTAAAAGAATAGTCAAATACTCTAGCCACCCAAACAACTGCCTCTTTGCATTGCTGTGGTCAGGCAAGCGCTACCGAAGTCTCATGGCCAGTACAGAGAGACTCAAAAGGAGCTTCTATCCCCAGGCCATCAGGATGCTCAATGACTCTATGTAATACTAACTCATTCATTCTACACTCATTGCACACACATCCACATGCACACACTCACTTTAAACAAACACTCACCCAAATTTGATCAATTTATATTTAAAAAAATTGCACTACACCCATACCTCATTTTGACCATTTTGCATAAAAATAAATTGTACTTTTTATACTTTAGGAAAGTTTAGGTTGTACTTTAGTTTGTATATTGTATATTGTATATTTGGATATAGCGTTGGGACTTTATTCTTCTTTCTACTTTTTTACTGTATGAAGCACATTCTCAGGGGCTCATACAGAACCAAGCATTTCACTGTAATGTACATGTACTTTATACGTGACAAATAAAACAAAACTTGATTATATTGTTTACACTGGTTATTTTTCTCATATTTTTATTCTGATCAAATTTTGGGTTGGGATTCCTTTCCTATTGTAACAAAAATCAGGATATCTTAAATATATATATATATTATAGTCTCAAAATATTTGGAAGAAAACACTTTAGTCTGACAGAATCTGATGTGACAGAGTTTATTGAGCTTCCCATAGTCAGTAACGGCAATAAACCGGAGTAGACTCCGGAAATGGACAAAATTCTGCTCATGCAGCACTCTGTTAAATATCCAGGGTGACTCCTCCTTCCTTGTTAAAGCAACACCCATTTCTAAAAAGGAACCAATCATAGTCTCAGAAACAAATTTCCCGCGGTGGGTTTTTGGCCTCTCACACTTGGACTCTAAGAACTTGTAGTGCTTTTTAACGAGACATGTGCAGTAATTTCTCTGAGATCAAATGGAGTTCAGCCATTTTCTTCTAGCAGGTGGGTGTGAGTTCACACAGAGTTCCTGTCCTCCTTTGCATGACCATGTAAACAGGTCCGAACCAGTGTTCTCCCGCCTCTGGCACCTCCCTGCTAAAAAGGGTTATTGTACACATTTAACTCAATGTTTCTCTTACAATGGCCACCATGTGAATATGGTAAATTTGGACTTCTTTGGAGGAGTTTAAATAGTTTAGGATGCATGTTTGATAGGTGCTGATGTGTATATTACATTTTGTATAAATATTTCATCAAATTGGATTGACCAGATTAAGAGACGTGTAATTGCAGTGTTTGTGGTGCCCTTCATTTTACCTGATTTACCTTTACATTTGACCTGATTTACCTTTACTGAGCATGTTTTATGTTTCACAATGGCGAGCTTTGGTGGAATTACGGACAATTAAAAAAATTCAGTGGTTAAAATGGTGGCTTTCATGTAGCCAGTTGAGTGCCGGCAACGCTATATAGCGCTTGTTTGTCGTATTTTCTTTTATTAGCGATTTGAATTCATATTTCATGAATCGAGCCTCACGCTAGTGTTGCAGACTCTCTCTGAGCTCAATTGGGAAAATACCGCCCCCTATCGTCTCTCCCTGTGTAACTGCACCCCATTAGTTTAGACTGATGGGGGGGGGGGGGGGGGGGGGGGGGGCGAAGCATCTGAAGAGATCCAAGTTGATCGCCGGCCCGGAAAACACGTGGATTATGTATTTCCAGCACCCAACGCTGAATCAATAAACGCGATCGATATTTGGAATGGTGATCAGGAATTGGAATAATCTTTTTGGATAACCTCTGATCTGAGGTAAGGAATCTATTTGACCAGTCTTAGGGTAATCAGAGCTTTTTTCATAGATATATCAACGTGTGCCCTATGTGTGTGTGTGTGTGTCTGTGTGTGCGTGCTGATCAGGAAATGAGAGAATCGATATTTCAGCCCGCTTCTATAGCGTGCATAAGTACACATATACTATCGATAATCTAGCGTTTATTTGAAAACGATTCATAAATAGGCAGAAAAATTACAACGTTTTTGTGTATGCCAGAATATTCCAGTAAAGGGCGATTATCACGGAATCTATATATTTTCCTGAAAAACAAGGGCTTTTCAAAATGCTATAAAACGGAAATGAACCGATTAAAAAACAATCCGTTTATCTACTTTTTCTCCCCATTTTCTATTTTTTCTCCCTTCCCCAATTTCGTATTATCCAATTCTCCCCTCCCCTGTCTCGAACGTTGGTAGGCCATGCCTCCCACAAGCCGGCTGCAATGTGGACGAAGCCTTGCATCACGTGTCCCCCTCCGGTACTCGAGGAGGCAGCCGTCGCATCTTTTCACCTGCACAGCGCGATCTCTCAGCGGCGAGGGTCTGCGTGGGAGGGACACGCCGCCCCTGTTGCTTCCTGATTCTACTGCGCAGGCGCACCAACCGACCTGTAGGAGTCGCTGTCCACAACGTCCGATCCCCACCCACCAGCTTCCCACCCCCTAATACTGCCAATTGTATTAGTATGAACGACCAGCCAAGCTGGTAGCAACGGCGAGAGCTGGACTCGAACCCAGCATCTCCTGAGTTGGTGGTGAGCGCCTTGCCCACTGCGCCACCTAGCCGCCCTCCGCCTCGACAATGTTGACTGCAAACAAGTCATTGATAAACGACGGGCAGATTAGACACATTAGTTCACAACGCTATCATTGAAGTGGGTGCCGGCATTCAACCACGTTTTACCATGTTCACCAGTGGTAATCAAAGTGTTAACAGCACCAAGTAAAAACATTTTAAAATAAAAAGTAAAAGTAAAAAAGATATTTTAAAAGAATTTATATGGAAATAAATTGAATAGTGGAAAATCATAGAATAATATAATAGTAGAATTTCTCCTGCTTTGCAGTGGACCCCTAGGGAACAGTAGGGCTGAAGTTGACTAATAGTCATACAACTTTGTCATCTAATAATTTCCTTGATTTCATCCACAAATCGGTCAAATTAAGGTAGATTTTCAGAACAATGCAAGAGTAGCATAAAGCTCTGCCTGATTCACATCTACATCTGTGGAATGTATTTTCAGAAGAGAGTTAGCTGACCACCACCTCCCTCCCTCCCTCCCTCCCTCCCTTCCGGCCTTCACCCTCCTTTAGAGGAACCACTTTCCTGCCACCCGTATGCAGCATTCGAAAATGAGGCACCACTTAAAAGAGAAGCATCACTCAGCTTTAATAATGGACTTTTCAGCTGAACATTTCATGAACACAAATAAAACAGCAAAGGTTTCTGTGCGCATACAGAATGTGAATGAGGCTTAACCAATTGTTTTAATGGAACAAACGGGATTATAATGGCAATGACAAATTTTTTTTAAATGTAGTCTCGCCAAATGAAATAACATTTTGTTTGGTTGAGTTGACATGGGTTGTCTGTTGTAGTGTATGTTGCATGGTGGAGCTTTGTGCCCAGCAAAGCAGAAGGTACAATGGGACGTGGACGTAATCAGAGAGGGCGCATCGGTCAGTTTCCTACATGCAATCATGCAGACTAGAGGTTACCAGAGATACCATTATCATTTCCCAGGAAATAAGTCATTCAGCATGGAAAGAAAAACATATTAAAATAAATGACTAATCTGCTAACCAAGTCTTGGTCAACTAAGAGGAGACAGCCGTTGATACAGTACATCTACACAAAAGAAGAGAAGGAAGAAAGAAAGAAAGGAAGGAGAAAGAAAGAAAGAAAGAAAGAAAGAAAGAAAGAAAGAAAGAAAGAAAGAAAGAAAGAAAGAAAGAAAGAAAGAAAGAAAGAAAGAAAGAAAGAAAGAAAGAAAGAAAGAAAGTCAAGTCAAGAGTTTTATTTGTCACGGCATACAAGTATACAATGAAATGCGGGTGGTCTTGCCCGCAACGATGTGCAATACAGTAGTACAACATAAATAGAATCCAATAGACAACATTGTGCAATAAACAGGTAACATAGTGTGACATCACGGTATTTGTACATAGTTATTTACAGAGCATGAAGGACATGCTAGGTCCCTTGGTAGTGCAATACACTGTTACTATACTATTTTTAAAGTGACCTTTCTTTGTGGCCATAAGTGTGGGCGTGTGCAGCATGAGTGAGTGCTTTCTCATGTTAAAGTGGCTGCTAGTGTGCGAGCGTGCACAGCGTGTGTGTCGTGTGTGTCGTGTGTGTGCTAAAGTGTGCTTGTGTGTGTAGGGTTCAGTGTTCTGTGACCCTCAGTGTTCATTGTTCAAGGCTCTGATGGCCTGGGGGAAGAAGCTAGAAAGAAGCTAGAAAGACAGACAGTGTTAATTTTGTCAACGAAAATAATGACTAAATATGGTCGTCAACGAAGCTTTTCCCCCCGACGACAATGAGATGTGATGTCACGTTAATGTAGATCATCTGACACTAACGTGACTAAATTATTTATGCATTATAGTTGACTACATCTGAGGACACAAAAATTTACTTTACAAAAACCATGACGAATTCTCTCTTAATTTATGTTGACTAAAACAAGATGAGACAAAATAATTATAACTTTTAGAATAATTCACGTTATTATTTCAGCATTTCCCATTTCCGTTTCCGGCTAATCGATAGCTTAGCTCCGCACCGTTTATGGCCCACTAAAAGCCAAGCTATGCGAGGCTAAAAACCACGTCCCAGGTCTCTCTTTACTACACCTTATACCAATAACCATGAATGGAATCTGCTACTCTCTCAACACTTCTGCGGCAGCCGAAGAGTTCTACCAAAAGAACATAGCATTTAAGACGACGGAGGCTAAAGCCAAGCTATGCAAGGCTAAAAACCGCGTCCCAGGTCTCTCTTGACTACACCTTATACCAATAACCATGAATGGAATCTGCTACTCTCTCAACACTTCTGCGGCAGCCGAAGAGTTCTACCAAAAGAACATAGCATTTAAGACGATGGAGGCTAAAGAGGATGGCTAGGCTGCGAGAAGAGCTAATAGCCTGGGCCCTCATTTATCAACAATGCTTAGAAAGTGTTCTATTTTCGTTCTTAGTGCCACGGACGACATATCTCGTTTTATTAGGCCCCCCACTGAGTGCCCACGACGACAAATATCGTTTTATTTGTTTATTAGCGATCTGATTTCATATTTCATCAACCGAGTCTCCCGTTGGTACAGCAGCTCCTCCAGGCGCTCAGAATGGAAAAAAGCGCCCCCTATCGTCTATCCCTGTGTAACTGCAGGTCAGTCGCTTAGATTGACCTGGGATCTGTAGATATGTAGAGGCGGAGCCAGTTGGTTCCTTGTGCTGGCAAGCTGTCTGCTCAACATGGAAGTCATCGCGGGACGGGAATCAGCCTGGAATATATATTCACAGTAGCCAATACTCAATCAATAAGCCTGATCGATATTTGGAATGGCAATCAGGAATTGGAATGATCTGAGGTAAGGAATCTATTTTACCAGTCTTGGGATAATCAGAGTTGTATTCGCTGAGATATCAGCGTTTGCCCTATGTGTGTGTGTGTGTGTGTGTGTGTGTGTGTGTGTGTGTGTGCGTGATCGCTGATGAGGAAATAAGAGAATCGATTTTTCAACTCGCATCTCTAGCGTGCATACGTACACATATACTATCGATAATCTAGCGTTTATTTGAAAACGATTCATAAATAGGCCGAAGAATTACAACGTTTTTGTGTATTCTAGAATATTCCAGTAAACGTCTTTTATCATGGAATCTTTATATTTTCCTTGAAAACGAGGGCTTTTCAAAATGCTATAAAACGAAAATGAACCGATAAAAAAACAATCCGCTTTGACAATGTTGACTGGAAAACGAGTCATTGATAAGCGACGGGCAGATTAGACACAGCCATAATTTAAAACATAGATTAGGCGTTTTTAACGCTAACATTGAAGTGGATGGTGGGCATTCAACCGGTAAATCAAGGTTAAGCAAGGGCTCTGAAAGTGTTAAGCACAGAATTTAGAATGTGTGTACGTACAGAAAGATCGGGATTTATCACACGTGCGTACACAGGTTATACGCACACTCCGTGTTGATAAATACCATTTGTTCTACGCTCCGCGCTCGTGCACGATTTTAAGTATTTGCATATAGAACCGCCCGTAATTAACCATAATATGGTAATGAAACACCCCCATGAAATGTGGAAAAGTGGAATAAGCCGAGCGAAGCGTGTTATGGGTGAAATACGCGACAGGCTGACAGACATGTACACGTACGGTGATGTCGGATATGATATCTATTAACTTCCTAAAGACCATTGCTGCCTGGGCAGTGCAAACACTAATAAAGACCGTTAACCACTGTTTGCCATTGGCGTCATTAATAACCATGCTGGAATATACCTTTTCTTCGTTTCGTTCGATTAATACCCAGGGATTAAAGTTCTCCGTCAATTTTCTACCTGCATATGATTTGTAGAGGCATACAATCTATTTTGATGTCGGTATTAGGTAGCCTATATAAACAATAATACGAGAGCATATACAAGAACAATGAATCTCACTGCCATGTAGCCTACGCCATGTGTAGCATGCCTATACGTGATCAATACAAACTTGAACTTGAATTCCATCATGTCTGTATGCGGGAGCTCACAAGGCTGTTGTCACAATGTAAATAAAAACTGAAAAGTTACAGTATGTAGTTGGTTGATTATTTGTATGATGAATTGAAAACATGCAGCATGCCTTCCTCCCGGTCACCAGCAACGACATGTATCAGGCAAATGCGCATCACTGAGTGGAATCCCTTTCTATTCACATAACTGCATTTGTGATGGAGCTTTGACAGCTACATGGGTGGTACAGTAACAATCTATTGCTCGATCCATCTCCAATATCACGCTGGACCGTGCCGGTGGCCAAAGACCCGAGGGTGGAGACTGACTTGAATGTGCATGGGGATGGCATTTGTGCGTTTTGTTCCACGCTCCAATTTTGGTCTCAAATTTGCCCGGTGGGCCGACGCATCTTTGGGCCGTTATGATTTTGATGATTTGATAGTGGGCCGGTCAATGACTAGGCTGGGACAGCGGCCCATTGGTACTGACTGACACTGGGCTGGCCCAATCACATCTCTTACTGAGCACCCCTCGCCAGTCGTGCAGGTACATGACTGAGAGGGGGGCTGTGGTACATGACTGAGATGGGGCTGTGGTACATGACTGAGATGGGGCTGTGGTACATGACTGAGAGGGGGCTGGTACATGACTGAGATGGGGCTGTGGTACATGACTGAGAGGGGGCTGGTACATGACTGAGAGGGGGCTGTGGTACATGATTGAGATGGGGCTGTGGTACATGACTGAGAGGGGGCTGGTACATGACTGAGAGGGGACTGTGGTACATGACTGAGAGGGGGCTGGTACATGACTGAGAGGGGGCTGGTATACAGGACTGAGAGGGGGCTGGTACATGACTGAGAGGGGGCTGGTATACAGGACAGAGGGGGCTGGTATACATGACTGAGAGGAGGCTGGTACATGACTGAGAGGAGGCTGGCTGGCCTGGTACATTCGAATTTCACCATTTTCACCATCATCACCCCCCACACTGACTGCTTGCCTGGAGGAGACTAAGGCGTGGATGAACCACAGGTTTCTACAGGTCAACAGCTCCAAAACAGAAGCCATGCTGGTTGGTACCCCACTCCAGGTCCGGTCATCCACCATCACCACCTTCTCCGGCCAGGACATTCCTCTCGCCACCCTTGTCACTAACTTGGGCGTGAAAATGGACCCCCACCTCTCATTCGAGACTCACATCAAATACATCTGCAAGACCTCTTTCTTTCACCTCAGGAACATCTCAAAACTCTGCTCCTCACTCACTCTGGCAGATTCTGAGAAACTTGTCCACGCCTTCGTCTCCTCCAGGCTGGACTATTGCAATGCACTCCTCATCGGGATCCCTAGTAAAAGCATTCAAAAACTGCAGACCATCCAGAATAGCGCTGCTAGGATCCTCATGAGGGTGCGCAAATATCACCCCCACCCTCAGATCACTTCACTGGCTCCCCGTGGAACACAGGATCGAGTACAAGGTCTCCCTCCTCACTCACCAGTGTGTACACAGTGGTGCCCCTGTCTACCTCAAGGAACTCCTCACCCCCCAGTCCTCCTCACCCTCCATCCGCTCCGGCACAGCCTACCTCCTCAAAGCCCCCAGGACTAAGCTGCACACCATGGGCGATCGAGCCTTCTGCTCGGCTGCGCCCAGACTATGGAATGCTCTCCCCAACCACCTGAGAGCACCACAAACTGTTAATACTTTTAAACGTGGACTCAAGACCTACCTTTTTAGAAAGGCCTTTTATTCGTTTTTATGTCTTATTCATATGTTGTTCTGCTATGTGTTCTTCTTTCTTATATATCCATTTGTATTCTATTCTTTTTAACTCTGTAGCACTCCGAGACTCTCAGGAATGTAGGGTGCGTTATAAATTAAATGTATTATTATTATTACATGACTGAGAGGGGGCTGGCTGGTACATGACAGAGGGGGCTGGCACATGACTGAGGAAGCTGGTACCATGTATTGTGCATCATTGTAGGTCAAACCATTAAAAAGTAAATTTCCACGGCAGCCATTTTGGATTTTGGTCTCTCACAAATGTCCCCCGCCTTTTTTTTTAAATACACCCTGGCTAAATTTGTTTATTAACCCTCCTAGATGACAAATCCATTGAGAAACAAAGTGCCACAGATGACCTAACTACTAGGTCATTATCGTATCATCATAATATTATTAAAAAAAATCATTAGGATAAGGGTTCCTGCAGAAGCCAAAACTGACATTATTAGAGGTTGTATTGCCATATGTTATATTTTATGTATTTGTTTGGATTTATGTATTTATGTTGAGTTCTGCCTGTATACAATGTGCCTGCCAGCCTGCCAAATTGGGTTTGTGGCATCAGTTCCCGTTGCTCACCAGTAGGTGACATACTTAGCTACTTAATGGGTAACGGGACTGATGACAGCAGGTGTGTTTGGTTACCGGCAGAGCCTAACAGTTTTTGACCGTCACGTCGACACGGCACGTTGTTTGGTTATCGTTTTGTTTGTAGTGTATAGTGTTTGTTTGTTCATTTGAAGGTATTAGCGTTTACTCATATCACATGCAAATTGTGCATTTGGTAATTATGAGGTAAATAAACCCAGTTGGGGTGTTTGTTATTGGAACGGACCTTGTGGACATTCATTCTTTCACCAGACGAGTACCCAGCACGAGCAACAGACGTGTCAACTATATGTTTTAACCGGTATCAGCCTCCTCAGGGGCCAGGGCTTTATAGATTTATTGTTTTTGTTTAGTCAAGTTAGGCCCTTATAGTTCCCTTGATAAAGATGCATGAAAAGGCTGTATAATATACAACACCTGTAGCTCAACTGCAAAAACTGCTTTTTTGATTTGATTAGATTTGTATTTGGAAATTAAAAACACATCATAAAAACAAATTATCTTGACCAATTTGTATTCCTGAGGATATCACCTAAAAGCATTCATTAAAACACTTATTTCCAAGGTGGTCCTCGGTGGAAGACATAAAAACACAGCACATACAGCTCAACTGCAAAACACATTCACAACAGGCAGCACAGTTTATTTTCAGCCAAGTATGGTAAACTATTAGTGTTGTGAAGGGCCAGATTAAACCGAATATATATATTTATTTATATATATATATTTAATTGTATTTGTATATTCTCTAATATTCCTTGATATCCCTTGTATATTCCTTGTACAATATGCATTGAATATCCATTCTAGCCTACTGAACATCCCATAATAGTCTCCATTCTACTATTGGTCGAGACCTTGGTGCCAGGCTGCCATACCCCTCAGACCCAGTTCAAACGTACCGCTCCACATGTACGAACAAGTCCTAGTTCCGCGTAGGAATCTGACTACCGCACCACTAATGGGACTATTTGTTCATAGTGCGTATATATACTGCGCTACTAAAGTAGGACTTCCTTTTCAGTCCAGTTTCTTACCCTCCAATAGAGTCACAGACGTAAAGCCTCCCCGCGACGCCACGTGTGGGAGTAAGGCCAAGTTCGCCTACCATCGGTATTGAGACATCGTGTATATTAATATTTGAATAGTCATATTTGGCACTATATCGTCGAGTTGGACGTAGTCTATTAAGCTAATAATAGTCTGTTAATATATAGTGCTTCGTGCGGTGAGAATACTACCGTAGTCAGTACCCCATCGTTTCGGGCAGAGAACTGGCTGCTTATCCAGGGTGGTTGCCCCCACGTGAAGCTGCACCCGAGGAGCCCCAGAGCCGACGAGCGAGTGGACCTGTATACCGGATTATTCTACCGACGACAGCCCGCCTTCCCAGGCACGGATTATGCTTTGTATACTTTGATTATTCCATGGATAAAGACCCCCGACACTGCCGTGTGTTGGAACCCCCCCCCCCCCTGGAGAGGACGCAAGGTGAGGAGACGCTCTGCAAGACGAGGTCGCTTCACGTCTCTCCTCCGTGGACCGGATGACGCCGGCCCACAAAGAGTCCACCTGCTTTCATCTGTGGTCCAAGGATCGCCGGCGCATTGAACGGCACTACAGTGGGTTCACCTGGGATACCCTTGGCCGGATGAGGCAGCCGGATTCTACCCCCCCCCCCCTTCCTACTCCTGTCGGCTTACAAGCGACCGGATTAACCCCCCCTAGCGTATCCAGTATATAATCATTAAAGTATCATTGCTGTTATTCCTTAAACTATTCCAGGTCGTATATGTACCACCTGCGCCTTCAGAGATTGGACATTCTCTATTGATATACCGACGAGTACTCTTGCCATAAAAGTGCATACTAATTTCCATTCATAAATGTGATTGATTTGATTAAGTGCTTGCTCTACACACCATCGCTGTGTAGAAATAAAGACCTATTTCTAATTTGTACATTTGTGTTGGATCCGTTTCATCTACGTGACAGTGTTCATCATAATATATTTATGCCGTGTACTGGGTGGCAGAATATTAAGTACAAAGGTAGTGGTAGTAAGTATCATATCTAGTAATACAGTCAGGGAATTGTACCCCTCAGTGACAATTGGTCCTTCGAGCCGGAGGGTAATTAGTGTAATATTAATATAGTGTTATTAATATTGAAATGGCCTATGATGAACACTCCACGAAACGATCCTCCTAACCAACGCCCGCAGCGCGAACTACGGCTCCCTCAGTACTTAGAGGCCTACGCTGTCAGTCAACAACCTAGTCTTCTACTAACAGTAAACGCGGTAAAACTAGAAAGTAAAAGTATGTCTAACCCCAACGCCCAGACTACCCCGACCATAGAGGCCCCTACGGGCTCTAATGTAACTGACCAAGTTCACGGTGGGGACCAGTGGGAACCAGACATGACTTCACACCCCGCCAGTACTGAAGAAGTAGTCCCCGACGAGTCCCGGGAGGAATACAACGCTACCGAGACAGAACTCGGCACGGAAGAAGACGGGGAGAGCACCGTGGAGATAGAGCTCCAAGGCTCCGCAAGGAGTACCCCGAGGGAAGGCTCCCCTATACAACCGCCTTCTCCCAGCGAGGCAGAGAGGACCCTACAGCAGGCCTTCCTCATCAGCCTGAACGCCGCTGCTGAACGCGACCGACTGCAGATCCAGCAGCGGAGCGAAGAAGAGCATATACGTCTAGAACTAAGACGCATTCAGAGAGAAGAGAATGTGGCCCGAGACCGAGCAGACAGCCAGCGAGCAGCTGCTGGTGCTCTACGGGACGCAGAGCGCGACAGACAGCAAGCGCAACTAATAGAACAGCTGTTCAGACGGACAACACCCTCTCCCTCCGCCAGAGGCTCCAGGAACTCGTCTAGACACACCTCCAGGGCGGCATCCCCTAGCCGAGTAAACAACCCTGAACTTGACCAACAGACGAGGTCTATACCCCCCACAGACCACCTCCCCCCACCGGTCCAAGCGAGACCTAGCAACCGGGAAGGAGCAGCATATCCTGTGGAGAGGCTAAACCAGAGACTACAAGCACTGGATGACCTAACTGAAGACGAAGAGGAAGAGGAGGAGAACCACGCCCGACGACAGCACAGTACTCTACCGGACCAGGAGGTCCGGTACAGCCCAGGCTATACTCCCGCGGAGCTGCGCTACAGACCCCCGACTCTATACACGGGTGAGCACGACACACGACCCGCACCGAGGAACAGCACCTGGACAAGCGGGCCATGGTACACTGCCGGTACCAGCCCATACCAAGGAGCGGGAGGAGACTCGCCTAGGAGGCCTCTCCCCCAACGCTCGCCGATGTATCCACAGTCAGCGTCATACATTGGCCCGCCTATGGTACCCGACTTCACCCAAGAGAACCGGGCCCAGTATACGGAACTCCGCATGTGTCTGGAGACCATGTTGGTGGATGTATTGGATGAACGCCACAAATACGCCATCCTACTGAAGCACTTAAAGGTACCCCGCGCACATAATATAGCGCTCGCCTACGCGACTTCCACCACCCCATACACAGCAGCGCTGGTAGCATTGGACCAGAGGTATGGGCGCATATGGGATTACGTGATCCAGGAGATCCGACACATCGACCGCTTACCCCCAGCAATAGACAATCGAGCACTGGACGACCTGTCCATCAGAGTGCAGTCCCTGGTAGGGATGTTGGGAGCGCAGAGAGAGAAGGGGAGGCATGAACTTTACGCCAACTCAAATGTGGAAAGGATCTTGGAGAAGCTGCCGCCCGCTCGACAGGAGCGTTTTAGGCGACAGAGGGACCACCGAGACCCGAATGGCCCCGAACCGAACCTCCTCGATCTAGCAGACTTCCTGGCGAGAGAAGTCAGCAGCCTACGGCTAGATACATTCGGACGGAGCACCCCTGGCTCCAGAGAAGGAACCAGACGACTAAATGATGGAAGAAGATCGGTGACTGTGATGCACCAATCGGAGTCAGTACCGAGCAGCAGGAGCCACAGTACCCCCTCCAGAACGGAGAAGTGGAAGATAGTGTGCCCCTACTGTGAGAAAGAACACTGGCTAGCGCAATGTGACTCCTTCCCCAAGCTGAACGCGGAGGAAGCAAGTCAATGGATAAAGTCCAACAAGCGCTGTTTTCGCTGTGCGCGCTCACACATGGCAGCCGAATGCCGCTTAAAGAAAAGGTGCACCAAGTGCGATGGAGCCCATCTGGACATACTTCACGACAGTAACAGACGGCGCCCTTCACCCGCACCATCCAGCCGCAAAGCGAGCGTCATGTACATCGATCCCGCCAGCAGCAGTGGAGCCCGAGTACTCCTAAAAGTAGTGCGTGTGACACTAAGCTACCAGAATAAAGTCCTGGACACTTACGCCGTCCTCGATGACGGGTCCGAGAAGACCCTTCTGCTCGCCTCCGCTGCGGCCCAGCTAGGGCTGCGGGGAAGCGAAACCCAAATGACAATTCGGACAATAAGACGAGATTTGAAGACGATAAAGGGCGAGAATGTCTCATTCTCTATCGCAGCAAGCGGCCAGCCTGAGCGACGGTACCAGATTACAGACGCTTTCACCAGCCAAGAAATAGGACTGTCGCGGTACACATACCACGTCGCCAAGCTGATGGAGAAATATGCACATCTGCGCAAGTTACCGATCCCGCTCATAGACAATGCTATGCCGACCCTGTTGATAGGCTCCGACCATGCAGACCTCATTGTCCCGATAGACCGGGTTCATACCGGACCCCGAGGCTGTCCTGCAGCAGTCGAGACCCGTTTGGGATGGACTCTCCAAGGCCCGCTCGCCAAATCTCTCAACCGAAGTACAGCCACTAGATGTCTCCACTCCCGAGTGACAGAGGGAGAAACCGCACTCCTGCAACACGTAGAGCGGCTATGGACCTTGGAACAAATGCCCTTTAAGAACGGAAAGAAAGACATTCGCTCTAAAGATGACATTTACGCCATTCACCTCCTCGAGACAGGGACCAAGAGAGTCCCGGTCAACGGCGTGTTGAGATACGCCACGCCACTCCTGCGGCGAGAAGGAATGCCTACTTTCCACGCCAAGACAGACGCCACAGAACGGTACCTGCTGAACACGGAGCGGCGCTTAGCCAAGAACCCCGCCCAAGAGAGTGTATACCGCGCTGAGATTGAGAAGCTCATCACAGCGGGACACGTCACAAAGATGGACATTAAAGAGGCTGACCAGACCACTGAATCGTGGTACGTGCCTCACCACAAGGTCCATCACAACGGTAAAGACCGCATAGTATTTAACTGCAGCTACCAGATCGGATCCCAAAATCTGAATAAAGAGTTACTGCCCGGTCCCACACTCGGCCCCTCCCTACTCGGCGTTCTACTCCGCTTCCGCCAGGAAAAGGTGGCCATCAGCGGGGACATTAAAGGAATGTTCCTGCAGGTGAGATTAGTAGAGGCGGACAAGCCCCTGTTACGGTTCCTATGGAGAGAGAAGCCAGGAGATGAGCACCCAGCCATCTACCAATGGGAAGTCCTCCCCTTCGGAACGACGTGCAGCCCCTGCTGTGCTACATTTGCACTACAGAAACATGTAGCAGAGGACCCAGCAGCGGACGAAGAGGTCCGACACAGCGTAAAGAACAGCTTCTACGTAGACAACTGTCTACAAAGCCTTTCAACCCAAGAAGAAGCCGAGGCTCTCCTGATTAAACTCCGCGCCTCATTGATCAAAGGCGGCTTTGATCTCAGGCAGTGGGCCAGCAGCGATCCGCAAGTACTGCGCAGCCTCTCCTCCGAGGACAAGGCAGCCAGCAGCGAGACCTGGATGGCTACAATCCCGGGAGAAGCCCAGGAGATGACCCTGGGATTGGTGTGGCGATTCAAAACAGATTCGCTTCACTACAGACACAAGCCCCTGACTACGGAGCAGGGAAGGCCGGCGGCGGCGCCGACCACCAGACGGAGTGTGTACACAACACTCGCCCGACAATATGACCCGCTAGGATGTATTCTACCGTACACCACCAGGGCAAAAATGATTGTACGAGCATTGTGGGACAAGGACCAGGGCTGGGACGACCCCATTCCCGCACATCTTGCATCCACCTGGAGAGAGTGGGAGATGGAGCTCCACTCACTCCCAGGCGTTAATATGCGCCGAAGCTACTTCCCACCCACGGTGAGGCCAGAGACATGTAAAATGGACTTACACGTCTTCAGTGACGCCTCAGAGGTCGCATACGGATCAGTAGCCTACTTGCGGGCCCAAGAGAAGGGGGGAGAGATCTACACAGCATTTGTCCTCGCCCGCTCGAGAATAGCCCCACGCAAGCAACAATCTATCCCACGTCTAGAGCTCTGCGCAGCCCTAGCCGGAGCGCACCTAGCCACGCTCATCCAACGTGAGCTCACCATACCGGTGTCTAGAACAATCCTGTGGTCAGATTCCACGACGGTACTCGCCTGGATCAAATCGGACTCATGCAAGTACAAAGTCTTCGTGGGAGTCAGAGTCACCGAGATTCAAGACTTAACCGAAGAGTTAACCGGAGAAACAGAGTGGCGCTACGTTGATACAAAACAGAACCCAGCTGACGTCATCACCCGGGGGATGCCCCTGGATGACCTCACCCGTCGCAATGTCTACAGTGACGGCCCCGCATTCCTAAGACTCCCGGAAGGACAGTGGCCCATGCCTATCCCGAGGGAAGCAAGTCCAGAGGAGGTGGAAAATAAGAAGTCTGTGTTCTGTGGATTGAGCACCGTAGCCTCCACCGACCCTAACATAGACGATTGCACGTCCATAGAGAGTGCACAACAAAGAACATTCCTGCGGTACCACCCGGAGTGCAAGTCCCCCGCTGATATGTCAGCAGCTAACTACGAGGAAGCAGAATTGCTTCTACTGCAGCGAGCCCAGAGAGACAATTTGACAGAAGGAACAGTCGTCATGATTATTGATCAATCACTGCCCAGAGCTATGTGGCCGGCCGGCCGCGTAAGCAAAGTGATCACCGGTGCCGACGGCAAGGTCCGAGCAGCTGAAGTGCTTGTCCAGGGTCGCACTTACACCCGTCCCGTGGCGAGGCTCATAGAACTGCCCCGACTCCCAGACACAATCGATGATGACCATGACCCTATAACCCTATGACTTTGTGAAGTTGACTGACCCCTACAGCAAACCCTTATGTGTAAATAGACAACGCGATTAATCTGTCTCTGTTTAACTGATTAGGTCTGGGACCAATCAGGGGGTGGCTGTTGTGAAGGGCCAGATTAAACCGAATATATATATTTATTTATATATATATATTTAATTGTATTTGTATATTCTCTAATATTCCTTGATATCCCTTGTATATTCCTTGTACAATATGCATTGAATATCCATTCTAGCCTACTGAACATCCCATAATAGTCTCCATTCTACTATTGGTCGAGACCTTGGTGCCAGGCTGCCATACCCCTAAGACCCAGTTCAAACGTACCGCTCCACATGTACGAACAAGTCCTAGTTCCGCGTAGGAATCTGACTACCGCACCACTAATGGGACTATTTGTTCATAGTGCGTATATATACTGCGCTACTAAAGTAGGACTTCCTTTTCAGTCCAGTTTCTTACCCTCCAATAGAGTCACAGACGTAAAGCCTCCCCGCGACGCCACATGTGGGAGTAAGGCCAAGTTCGCCTACCATCGGTATTGAGACATTGTGTATATTAATATTTGAATAGTCATATTTGGCACTATATCGTCGAGTTGGACGTAGTCTATTAAGCTAATAATAGTCTGTTAATATATAGTGCTTCGTGCGGTGAGAATACTACCGTAGTCAGTACCCCATCGTTTCGGGCAGAGAACTGGCTGCTTATCCAGGGTGGTTGCCCCCACGTGAAGCTGCACCCGAGGAGCCCCAGAGCCGACGAGCGAGTGGACCTGTATACCGGATTATTCTACCGACGACAGCCCGCCTTCCCAGGCACGGATTATGCTTTGTATACTTTGATTATTCCATGGATAAAGACCCCCGACACTGCCGTGTTTTGGAACCCCCCCCCCTGGAGAGGACGCAAGGTGAGGAGACGCTCTGCAAGACGAGGTCGCTTCACGTCTCTCCTCCGTGGACCGGATGACGCCGGCCCACAAAGAGTCCACCTGCTTTCATCTGTGGTCCAAGGATCGCCGGCGCATTGAACGGCACTACAGTGGGTTCACCTGGGATACCCTTGGCCGGATGAGGCAGCCGGATTCTACCCCCCCCCCCTTCCTACTCCTGTCGGCTTACAAGCGACCGGATTAACCCCCCCTAGCGTATCCAGTATATAATCATTAAAGTATCATTGCTGTTATTCCTTAAACTATTCCAGGTCGTATATGTACCACCTGCGCCTTCAGAGATTGGACATTCTCTATTGATATACCGACGAGTACTCTTGCCATAAAAGTGCATACTAATTTCCATTCATAAATGTGATTAATTTGATTAAGTGCTTGCTCTACACACCATCGCTGTGTAGAAATAAAGACCTATTTCTAATTCGTACATTTGTGTTGGATCCGTTTCATCTACGTGACAGTGTTCATCATAATATATTTATGCCGTGTACTGGGTGGCCGAATATTAAGTACAAAGGTAGTGGTAGTAAGTATCATATCTAGTAATACAGTCAGGGAATTGTACCCCTCAGTTACAATTAGGATATATATGGTATGGATTACTTACTCTTATAACTTATTACTATCTGTGGTAGCTCTAGTCTCCACCTACACAAATAGTTTTTGTGCTGTCCATTGATCATGCACCTTCACGTGGTAGGCACATTAACTGTAGGTCAAACTCCCCAAACAAACAAGCACACCATTGATTTAATTGCCATATAAATCACATACAAAGATCTAACTATTACTCCTCTCTGAACATGAATATAAAACAAGAAGGTGATCTATTAACTGTGTAAACCGTATGCAATATTCATCATTGATATTTGAATACTTGAAATCTGTATGAACTGGGATGATGATATGGGGGTGTGCTGTAGACTTTGGGCTAGATCCACAAAGAATGGATTGCACGGAGCTAGTTGCACCCTTACTTACAATTCATTATGAATTGAAAATGGGGGACCCTGATGTAAACAAGACGAAAGTCTTTCTCTGGTCTGCATCCCCTTAAAACTTTAACTGCCACACACGAGATATCTCGGGTTTCCGATAGTTTTTTTATTATCCACTTTTTCTCCCATTTTCTATATTTTCTCCCATCCCAATTTCGTAACATCCAATTCAACCCTCCCCTGTCACGAACGCTGTTTCTTGCCTCCCACAAGCCGGCTGCAATGTGGACTAAGTCATACATAGCACAAGTCCCCTCCGGTACTTGAGGTAACAGCAGTCGCATCTTTTCACCTGCGCAGCTCGATCTCTCAGTGGCGAGGAGTAACGCGTGGGAGGCTCACGCTGCCCCCGACACTTCCTGATTCTACTGCGCAGGCGCACCAACCGACCTGTAGGAGTCGCTGTCCACAACGCCCGATCCCCACCCATCAGTTTCCCACCCCCTAATACGGCCAATGTGTATTAGTACGGACGACCAGCTAAACTGAAAGCAAATGTGGAGCGCTGGGCTCGAACAGGCAAGCCCAGCGTCTCCAGATTTCGTGGCGAGCGCCTTGCCCACTACGCCACGTAGCCGCCCTCGGGTTTCCGATAGTTACGTTGAAAGCCACTCACGAGATTTCTCGGATTTTTTATTTTATTTTTAATTTTTTGGGATCTGAAATCATATTGCATCACGCGAGCCTACCCGAGTATACACGAGCGCCGCCGGCGATCATATGTGGAAAAAAGTTACTAAACAGTCCTGGGAAGAGGATTTGGACATAGAAATCACAGATGCAGACTGGCAGGATACGTGGACCTACGCAAAGAAATTCTCGGTTTGCAACCGCACCAAGGCCATCCAAATTAGAATATTGCATCGCATTCATATTACCCCCGCCCGTAAAAGTAAAATGGATCCCAATACATTCCCACTTTGCTTTAAATGCAAGATAGAGATTGGAAACCACGTCCACTGTTTTTGGACCGGTGTAAAACTCCAGAGCTATTGGTACGACATTGTAGAAGAACTGTCTGACATATTTCACACCCCCATCGAGCTGGATCCCCTCTGCCTTTTGCTGGGCCTCCCAGATATTCATGTTACCAATTTCAAGCATAAGAGACTGTTCAATTTGTTGACATTTGCTGCTAGAAAGAACATCCTATTGTTTTGGATCAAGGACGAGGTCCCGTCAATAAGGTCATGGCACAATATCATAATGGAATGCATTCCCTGTGAATATATTACGTGCATGCTGCATTCCAAGTTGGACACTTTTTATGAGATTTGGGACATCTGTCATCATCTGTCATCATCTGTCATCTGTCACATATTGGGCCTGCACTATCCACCACTGTACTCGCCGGATTTCCCCATTACCAGTAACCTCCCACTGCTGCCTTGTTTTGTCTGACGGTACTGGCATTGTAATACTGTACATGTACACTTGGCTACAGTAATGCTGTACATGTCCTCTTGGCTGCAGTGATACTGTACATGTCCTCTTGACTACAGTAGTACTGTACATGTCATCTTGACTACAGTAATGCTGTACATGTACCCTTGACTACAGTAATGCTGTACATGTCCTCTTGACTACAGTAATACTGTACATGTCCACTTGACTACAGTAATACTGTACATGCCCACTTGACTACAGTGATACTGTACATGTCATCTTGGCTACAGTAGTACTGTACATGTACTCTGGGCTACTAGGGAATACACGGTCACATGCACACGTTCACACCACACATGCATGTACACATAAAACAGATACATAGGTAAAGCACACGCACATATGGGTAGGTAGAACACACATATATATAGCACACAAGATAATGCACACACGTGAAAGCCACACTTATTTTATTTTATTTATTTTTATTTTTTATTGTCATTTCCTTATTTAATTTTTATTGTCTTACTTTTTTGTTTGCCTGTCTTGTGTTGTTATTACTGTTGTTAGTGTCATTATTTTTATTATTGTTAACGGTATTGTATTGTGATGTCTTGTTCTATGTTGAAAATTGAAAATAAAAACATTTATAAAAAAAAAAAAAAAAAAAAAAAAGTTGTGTGTATTGAGCCGTACTGTATTGTACCCATTCTGCAATCTGTTAATAAAATTGTCATTCAATCAATCACCGTGCAGATTGATTGATTGAATGACATTTTTATTAACAGATTGCAGAATTGAAAATGTTTCTTTTTACCTGGGAATCGATACCGGTACCCAACGGTACCTTTTTTCTGTACTTATACTCTCCCTCTCTGAAGTCTAAACTTCACAACACACAATCTAAAACCCCTTACCTCCCTCTCCCAAACCGTTCCTACAACAATAACAACAACTTGCAAAGGAGATCTTGTATCTCAATGGGACTTCCTGGTTAAAAAAAGAATATTAAAAAAAAAGAAAAAAAAAATTTAAAGTTTTGAGATTTATTTTTTGTTGTGATTTGCTAATTGCATCATTTCAAATCGCGATTTCGATTTTTATTTTTTTTTATTTGTATTTTTTTTTATTTTTTTTTTTATTTTTTTTTTTTATTGTTTTTTTGATTAATCGATTAATTGTTCAGCCCTAGTGTGACGTGTGTGAAATTTGTACAGTAGGTCCCAGTGAGAATTGCAATCAGTGTGTAGGCCTACTGTGTATTTACACTATCCTAATGTTGCTTTGTTGGTTAAAAAAATAAATAAGCAATTTAAATCAGAATATGTTCCATTCCATGTCTGACTATTTCTGAATCTATTGACCATTTTAAGGAATGTTTGGTTACTATTGGGCTTCTAGCCTTCTACTGAACTTATTGTGAATCAGCTGATAGTGTTTTGGCTAGACTATACTTAATAAATAGAATTGCATTATTTACAATATAAAAATATAAAATACCTTTTTTTCATTAGCAAAACCTAGACAAAATCATCTGTTTTCTGCTACTAAATCTAGACAAAAACAAAAAACACAAAATCGAGACTAACACTGACTAAGACTAAAATGCTCAGACCTGTAGTTGACTAAAACTGACTAAACGAAAAATAAATGAAGGTGACTAAATATGATGAAAACGAAAAAAAGGAACATTTGACACATGACAGACTAAAACTAACATTTAAATAGCTGCCAAAATTAACACTGCAGACAGACAGACAGACAGACAGACAGACAGACAGACAGACAGACAGACAGACAGACAGACAGACAGACAGACAGACAGACAGACAGACAGACAGACAGAGACTCACTGGTTCCTTTCCATCCATGGCTTCCATCCACAGCTTCCTGTTCCCCTCAGATAGAGCCTGGAATGTGGCAGGTGTTGTTCTGTGGTAAAAGTACCAAGTGTGACTTAGGATTGTGACGTGATTCCTTCTTCACTTGATCTACTGCTACAGCAGGTGACCACTCCAAGCTATTCATTTGAACAAGCGTAAAAGGGGCACTTAACCAAAGAAATTTGAGAAATGATGTGCAAAATCCAAAATGTATTTAATTTTTTATTTGCATTCCTCCAACAACTGATCAATTCTAGACACTTTTTGACTGTACCATTAAATACATGTCACCCACATCTAAGGGAACCTGCTACATTTGACAGCTAAACATTAACTCTGCATACCAAGCGGCACAGTATAGACACACTACATGCTGACACCGGGCCTGGATTTATATCAATGCTCAGCATTGGTCACGCTGGCCAGTAGGCAAAACAAGGCAAGTAAATGCCAGTCAAAACCATCCTATTTATCCCATTATGGGAAATGTGCTTACCGTTTTCTCCACAGTCAGATAGATACCAATTTCCTCTTTGTTCGTTCAGTAGAAAGCTATACTCTACTAGCCTAGCTTAGCACAAATTAATAGAAGTGGCTATGGATACAGCTAGCTGATCCGTATCTGCTTCCATTAATTTGTGCTGGCTAGGCTAGCTTGTAGCCGGATAGCTTTCTACTGAACACAGAGAGGAAATTGGTATCTATCCTCTTGTCTGACTCTGGAGAAGATGGCAAGCACATTTACCACAATGATGCAGTGTTCCTTTAAATAAATGTCATGCAATGTGTGCTAAATCGAAAAGAAGATCAGGATAAAACCAAATCGTAGCAAGACCCATGGAAGAGGAATAGACCTGAGGACTGTATCAGGACGAAAGCATTTAATTTGTTCTCACAGATGAGAGAACAGATTGCAGGTTTCTTATAATGGCTTCAGTTTCACTTTCACACTTTCAAGTCCTCAATACGTAATCCAAGCACATTCAAGCATCAAAAACGCCCCGATCGAAATTCAGCATTTCCAATGATTTCACGCAGCCCTGAATAATCCTGTGAGCCCATGGCAGATGTACTGAAAGGCCCGCCTGTACGAGGTTCAGCGTGTTCCTCCCATGACATCACAAGAGCTGCCATCTGTTTTCCAGTGGAGGCCTGTTGCCAGGGGATCGTTTGGGCTACAGTCCAGTTTGCCCCAACTCTCTGTCCTTGTAAACCGTTTATCCCGCCAGGCACTGACAAAAAGTTGCGGTGTCACAACACAGAGCGTACCCCGCATCCCGGCGCTTTTCAGAGTTGTGCTTGGCACCGCTCACCTCTCATTCGTCTCCACGTCGAAGCAGAAGCGCTTGTCTATGGATTCTGTCTTCCGGCGGATGCACCATTTGAGAGTCAGCTCCGTGGGGCCCTGGAAGAGAACAGCACACCAGAGAGACATGAGAGGGCTGTGTGTGTGTGTGTGTGTGGTGTGTGGTGTGTGGTGTGTGGTGTGTGGTGTGTGGTGTGTGTGTCCGTGTGTCCATAGGAGAGGTTGCAGGGGACATGTCCCCCTCAGTATTGAGAAAAGGAAAATGTGTCCCCCTCAAAAAACACTTGTAAACACTAATATGAAAGATAAACCCTCTCCAAAAGAGGTAAAAGATAAGGGGGTCAAAACATTTATATATCCTTCTTACCTGTAACTATACTGTATATATTAACCAACAATTTCAGAACATTCCTTTATATTTGTGTCAGCAGGTACCTGAATGTCATCACTTACACCATAGATTGATGCAGAAAAGGCACAAATTGGTGCATAAAAGTTCACCAGAATGCAGGAAATTAAAGGGGACATATGTCTTGCTATTCCTTTCACTATTTGGGCAACTTTACACAATTCCTGTGAGTCTATGGAACACACCTGTAAAGTTAAAAAAATTAAAAAATAAATCATTGTTTTGTATTTCTAATCAAGTACTCTAAAGCAGCATTTTTCCACTTCAAGATTTCAAGCTGTTGTGGGCTGGGCTCCGCCCATAAGCGATTTGAGTGACAGTCACCCACAGTCTGCACTAGCAGACAGAGAGAGATATAGAGAGATTGAGGGGGATACTAAAACATTTCGCCGTGGGGGGGGGGGGCATAATCCCACGGGACAATGCATTGGTAACTTGTTTCAAATGACAATATATACCCCTGTGAATATTATTGCATGGATCGGAATACGGGCACGCCCATGGGAGCGTGCGCAACGATATTTTGACAGTGACATACGAGTGGAGAAGCTCCATCCCAGCACGCGCACACACATTTACACACACACTCCCGCACGGTCGGGAGGTTGTGTGTAAATGCTTGTGTCCCTCTCTCTCTCTCTCTCTCTCTCTCTCTCCCTCTCTATCTCTCTCCCTCTCTTTCACTCGCTCGTTCTCTGCTGTCTGTCGGCACCCGCGCAACCCGGTTGAGGAAGTAATTCCACTCGCTCTGTTGTTGAGCGAATTGTTGATTGTGGGCGGTGACTACAACCAGTGCCTTATTCACGTCAGCAACACAGTCAAATCAGAAAGGCTTAGTTGAGTGGGGGAGGATCTTGTGAACTCGAGACTAGACTGATGAGCCAAAATGAGAATTAGAGACACAGACCCCATTGATACAAACCCCCATTGCTAGAAAACAATTATAAACACTGGAACATTTATAAGACAGGGGACCTTTAAGTATTTTACTCTCAAAATGTCCTGCGGGAGGACCTCACTCTTGAAACCAGTCATTTATAAATTTGGTGAAGAGGTGAGTTTTGAGTTGGGATTTAAAAGTTAGGTGTGTGTCTGTGTGTGTCAGAGGTCTAGAGAAGCATATGTGTATGAATGACTTACAAGGAGTTTTAGGGGTGCGGGCAGACTCATGATTCATGTAACATCGCTGACAAGGGGTGAGATGATATGAAACAAGAAAGTTCAGCACCTGTTTAGTGGTAGGTTTCTGTTCACAGGGTACCATGACCAACAGCCTGCTGTCTTTGTGGTACTTGCAGTAGTACTTCACCCACGATACCCCCAGCGCCCCTGTAGGATGACAGTGAAACAGGACAGAAAGTATTATTTCAACCACAGCTGACGGAATACAGAATTGATGAACCCTTTCACTACCACCCTTTCACTGCGACAATACGCAAGGTTAACCCTTTCACCACCACACGGCAAATGGTTAACCCTTTCACAACCACACTACAGAAGGTTAACCCTTTCACTGCCACACTACAGACGGGCACCCGTCTGTAGTGTGGTAGTGAAAGGGTTAACATTCTGTAGTGTGGTTGTGAAAGGGTTAATTAAATTGAGGGATGGACCGATACCACTTTTTTCCTCACTGCCGATTATGAGTTCTAAAAGGTACCAATCCGATCCATCACTTTACTGAACAGTATAGACTCAAGCCATTCGTTTGGGGTCATTGGACAAAAAATATATTGAGAAATAAAAATAAATTCTCCATTAGAGGGCTCTAACATGCTTGTTGTGTGTTATACCGTACTTTTCGGACTATAAGCCGCGGCTTTTTCCCCCATTTTTCGACCCTGCGGCTTATATAACGGTGCGGCTTATATGTGGACAAAACCCGAAAATCGAAATATTGCTTTTTTTACTGCATTGAAATGTTATTTATCTGTTCCCTTATTTACTTAATACAACTTGTAAATGAGTTAATTCTTGTTATTTGTCCGACAGTATTGTGTCCCAATGGGAGTCATTCTCTGTAGAGGTGGGAGTCATTCTCTGTAGAGGTGGGAACTTAAAGCTCAATATAAGAACGGCCATGCACCACCACCCACAGAATCGAGAAAAAGCAATCAATCTGTCAAACCTTTCCGTGTCCGGGCCGGGTGAGGTTTCCCGTATTGAGTCAAATTAAGCCGCAGGCTCCACCCCTTACATATGGTAATTAAACATTAAAACACATGCGGCTTATAGTCCAGTGCGGCTTATATATGTACACATCATTCAATTTAGCTGCTGCGGCTTATAGTCAGGTGCGGCTTATAGTGCGAAAAGTACGGTACAATCAAATACAGAATACAATCAAAACAGATACAGCCCCAAATTGTATTTATACATGTTTCTTTGATATGATCTCTTTTATCCTAGTTAGGTGCCGGATGGGTGTGGTTTGCCAAATAGAATGAATGTTTGGACAAATGCAGGAAAGCCTTTGAAAGTACATTTTGTATGTTTTTCTGTGATTGACATGTTTACCAGGACACTTTCCGAATGGCAGTGACGTGGTAAATCCCACTCACCTGGTATGCCAAAACGGGTTAAAACAAAATCTAAATGGCACATATCACTGCTGTGGGACGAAAACCTTGCATCTTCAATTTGGGGTGATTTCCATGTTTGAGCGTGATTTAACAGTTGACACAGTTCTATATGTAGTAATCCTATGTACTAGGATTTCTTCACCTTAAGGACTAGGGCTGGGCGATATGGAAGAAATCAATATCAATATCACGATAATCATCAAGACTTTGAAGACTTTTTCTCAATGTCGATACATATCACAATATCCACTCACTTGTGCAAAATCACTGGTTATTTAATCAAGTTGATATTAATATCATTGAACGGCATGGTAAATGTCAAGTGTGATATAAAACCAAAACTGCAATTTTCTAATTACATTCCTTCAAATATTTCAGATGAGATTTCGTGAGGAATTTGAGTTATTATGCGTTTGTTATGATCAATTCAGACAACAGAATTGTGAAACAATCATCACGATATGATCCTATTGAAAGATTATCAATTATCATATTGAATCATCGTCCAGCCCTACTGGGGTCCATGAAACCCATAAAAAGAATTAGTTGACTCTCATGTTGATAAGAGTATTAAAACTTGAAAAAGATCCGTTTAAGGTAGATTTAGAACAGATAAAAAATATGCGATTAATTTGCAATTAATCACGATTAACTATGGACAATCATGCGATTAATCAGATTAAATATTTTAATAGATTGACAGCCTTAATATACAGCCTTAATATATACAGTATATATATTAGTGCTGTCAGGCGATTAAAAAAATGTATCTAATTAATTACAGGATTTGTAATTAATTAACCTAATTAATCGCATTTTAATCGCATAACCATTTTAAGCCTGATATTTTATATTCTATAATCATATTTCAAATGGCATGTGTCCGGATGGCAGAATACAGTACTGTATCTACAAAACCTTATTAACACGATAAACTGACAGCCATAATATATATATATATTAGGGCTGTCAGTTTATCGCGTTAATTAGATTAATTAATTACACAGCAAATTATCGCGTTATGAAAATGAACTCAAAATTAAGTCTAAAAACAAGTTATTTTTTTAAACGTTTTTTTTTTTATCTCATTCATTCCATAAGAACATAGAATAAACATTTACAGACTTTTTTTAAATGGTCTATTTGCATGTTCTTGGTATCTGATTCTAGGGACATCTATGGATCTCAGGGAATGTATTCCCAGTGTCAGAAATACTGTGTATGTTACTAGGCTTGAGTAAATTGTAATGAACCAAATGAGAATATCAATACTTTTTTTAATTTTTTTTATCTTTGACTGTGAATAACACCATGCTAAAATGTACCAGACCTGAAAAATCTAAATCAAAGCAAATGAATAAATGGAAGATGATTAAACAGAAGGTTTTTTAGTACTGAATTCTGCCATCCGGACACATGCAATTTGAAATATGATTATAGAATATAGAATATCAGGTTATGCGATTAAAATGTGATTAATTAGATTAATTAATTACAAATCCTGTAATTAATTAGATTAATTAGTTTAATCGCCTGACAGCACTAATATATATATATATATGAGTAAGAATAGGTGTCAATCTGAAAATTTGATTATTCCATTTCCTTGACCCCAAGGTTTACGTCCCACCAGCAGTGTGTACAGGTGGTGCACTTACACTTCTCCTGGGAGTACAGGTAGCCCTCCATGGTCAGCGGGCCGTGCACTTTACAGTTCTGAGATGCATGTTTCATTCGTTTCATCAGCTCCTCCATCTCCTCCCGGGTGCTCTCAAAGTGGTTCCTCGTCTGCGGGGATCAAATTGGCTCAATCACTTTTCAATTCAACTTCATGTTGAGGCCAAACAAAAGCGCTTTCAAGTCAAGTCAAGTCAAGTAAAAAAAACAATAATGCATAGGGCACAAATCAACACGTTAAAAACACATCATAAGCACAAATCAACACGTTAACACATTGGCTGCCGTTCACGAGAATTCTCGTTTCTGTGGCCCAACGGTTCAGTGCCGAAAAACGCAGATTCCCCCCACCCTTTCATGCATCCATGATGAAACATAATACCGATAATCTAGCGTTGATCTCAGATTGATTATTGATCCAGGCGAGGAATGGCACGATTTATAGTGAAATGCAGTAAAACGCTGTTTGGCTGCGTTTCCTGGGATTACACAGAATCACTCTAAAACTATACTCATATTCACCACGGTATAAAACGGAAATGTATGAATGAAAATGTTTTCAGTTTTTTGCATCTCGACCGGAAGAAACTCAATGACAATCGACTATGTTATTAGATCCATAGCTATAATATTTAATATAGTTTTAGCACTGCAAACACCGGCATTTATCCCCATTGAACAAAGCGCTGGCACTCACGGCCCACAGCGCCCTCTGGTGAACGGCATTGGATGTGTTAAAAACCCATCATAGACACAAATCCACACATTAAAAACACATCATAGGCACAAATCCACACGTTAAAAACCCATCATAGGCACACATCAACACATTAAAAACACATCATGGGCACAAATCAATACGTTAAAAACACATCATAGGCTGGGCAAGGCGCTCGCCACCAACGCAGGAGATACTGGTATCGAGCCCAGCTCTCGGCGTTGCTACCAACTTGGCTGGTCGTTCATACTAATACAATTGGCAGTATTAGGGGGTGGGAAGCTGGTGGGTGGGGATCGGACGTTGTGGACAGCGACTCCTACAGGTCGGTTGGTGCGCCTGCGCAGTAGAATCAGGAAGCGACGAGGGCGGCGTGTCCCTCCCACGCAGACCCTCGCCGCTGAGAGATCGCGCTGTGCAGGTGAAAAGATCCGACGGCTGCCTCCTCGAGTACCGGAGGGGACGCCTGATTGCTTTTACCAAACGGTTCGTGTTTCCGCGTTCCCGTTTTGCGCTCCGATTGGCCACTGACGTTTCTGGTCATGTGACATGTGCGCCCAATCGTGTGACGGCAAGTACTTTGGACGGTTAAGCTTAGGCGCTCTTTCGAAGTTGGTTAAGGTTAGAGTTTGTCTTAGAGCAGGGCGATATCGTGTGACGGCAAGTTCTTTCGCCGGTTAAGCTTAGGCACTCTTTCGAAGTTGGTTAAGGTTAGAGTGTGGATCGTAGGCGTTAGGTAGTTTGCTGCTGGTCGAGGCGGAAATTGGCGCGTCATGCGATTGGGCGCACATGTCACATGACCAGAAACGTGCGTGGCTAATCAGAGCGCAAAACGGGAACGCGGAAACACGAACCGTTTGGTAAAAGCATAGACGCAAGATTGATGCAAGGCTTCGTCCACATTGCAGCCGGCTTGTGGGAGGCATGGCCTAACAACGTTCAAGATAGGGGAGGGTAGAATTGGACAATACGAAATTGGGGACGGGAGAAAAATAGAAAAAATGGGGAGAAAAAGTAGATACAAAAAAAACACATATGTACTGTAGTTAGGTACAAAACACCACATCAGGGGGGTCCAAACTTTAGAGACTAAAAGTGTGTTTTGAGCCTGGACTTAAAGGAATCAACACAGGCTAGAGAATAAAAGTGTGTTTTGAGCCTGGACATAAAGGAATCAACACAGGCTAGAGAATGAAAGTGTGTTTTTGGGGGGGGGCTTTCTGTATTTTTTCACCCATCCCAATTGAGTCGTTATGCCAATTCCCTTCCTGGTCGTTGCGCGCATTGCCCCACTGTTGGCCTGGGGAGGGTGTAGAACTACCACATGCCTCCTCCGATACATGTGGAGTCGCCAGCCGCTTCTTTTCACCTGACAACGAGGAGTTTCACTGGGGGAACGTAACACGTGCAGAGGTTCACGCCATTTCCCCCAGATCCCCTCCCTGCTGAACAGGCGCCCCGACCGACCAGTAGGAGTCGCAGTTTACAACGACCAGGACACATACCCCACGGGCTTCCCACCCGCTAACACTGCCAATTGTGTTAGAAGGGACGACTGACCAAGACGGAGGTACCTGACAACTGGATTAACCGGTTAACCGTCTGTAGTGTGGTAGTGAAAGGTTAACCTTCTGTAGTGTGGTAGTGAAAGGGTTCAATCTTACTAATGTCATCATTTGTTGTCAACATCACTCACATTCTGCAAGCTGATCTGCAGCTCTTGTTTGTAAGGCATGAAGTCCTGGGTCATATCCACTGTCAAGTTGTTGAGTGTTAGAATGCTATGAAGAAATGCCAGGACCTGCCAAACCAAAACAATGATTGAAATGTTAAGGCCAATTGTTATGTACTGTATATTGTATGGTCAAAACTACATAACATACATAACAACATAAACTATAATATCAACCTGAAGGTAAGGCCAGTGGTATACTGTATACATACTCTATGGCAGGGGTAGGCAATTAAGTTTGGCCGAGGGCCACATTTTTTCCAAGCCATTGTATGGGGGGCCGGAAACAAAAACAATGGCTAATTTAATATATTGATAGTGAAAAGATTTTAACTCTGTGACTAACCACCTTATAACTAAGACATACATTTGTGGCAGAGGCAGAGAATCGACAAAATAAACTAGCTGCATAGGTGGCATAATAAACTGTAAACGACATACACATTTGCACTGAACATTATACCTTTGTCTTTTTGCCATTTTATTATAAAACCAGAGACAAGCGCCTCTCTCTTATCGGTCTATCTTACATTACACGCAACCAGCCCGTCTATCTGACAGCCCTTACTGTGGAGCGCACTGGACTATTGAGAAACAATAGGAATTTTCCATTGGTTCTCCCAGTCCACGTGACCATTTCTAGCATTTCCATTGGCTAGTGACAGACATAGATATATGATAAATGGATAGATACAGCGGATTAGATGCAGTCCAGAGAAAACAACCAATCTAGATATTTCAAGATTCTATGCTTTACATCCGCGCATTCTCTTAGAGATGCACACAATTTTTAGATGACAATCGATTCCGATACAATAAAGCAAGTCTTTATCACAAACAAATCCAAAGATATTTAATGTTTTACAAAACCTGTCTAGTGTTGCGCCCGGCTTTAGAGGGTTAAAAGCCTAATTGTATTTTTTATTTAGTTAATAAATGTCTTGTTGTAATTCCTTATATACCTAATGTAGCGCATCTTCTTGAAGCATATTCAGCTTTTTTTGCTCTGATTTGACTTCAGTTTAATTGCATTGTTACTGTTCACATGTGTGGTGCCGTCACAGTCATATATATATATATTAGTAAAGATAAAGTTTGAATGACTTACTGAACTGGTGTTTTAATTTCACACCACACTGCTTGTTTGTTATTTCAGCACCAGGCGCTGTCCACCGACTTTTTTCATGTTGAGCAAGCGCTACATTGCACCTCGCTGCCTACCTGTTATTCACTCTCAACATGGATAAAACAAAGTATAATAAGCAGTCTTTAGGTGGTGGTAGTTTCTTATAGCTTATTCTTATTACATTATAGCTAACATATAGCCTAGCCTAGTTGGTCGGAATAAAAATAATTTCAAACTAAAGTAAGGCCAGCGGTGTATATATACATACTCTATGGTCAAATATACTGTAGGAAACAGCATCAACTTAAAGGTAAAGCCAGTGGTATATATATATATATATATATATATATATATATATATATATATATATATATATATATATATATATATATATATATATAAAGGAATTCAAATCAATCTTAAAGGGGTATGCAGACCTTTTGTGAAATAATCTTTTTCATCAACTCACCATTATCAGATGAGAAGATTTGTTTCATCCTTGTGTGTCTAGTAATTAGGTTAGGTTTACTTTATTTGATCAAGGGGGACAGCGTACATTAATATTTTTTTTTTTTTTACAAATGTACAGTTTTACAGTAAATGCACCCAATTTTAGCCAAAAGGCTAATTTCCATTGGCAGTCCCCCTGCCAGAAGGTACAGGCAAAGATCCTGTGTAAAAAAGGGTTAGCAATAAAAACAGAATAAAATCAAGATAAATAACATTAGAATAAAAACACAACAAGAGCACATAGACATACGATAGGGATACAGGTCACAATACAGTCATGGACACAAGGACAGAGCACATCATGACATTAAAAGACCCAGACATAGACAAACGCACCATATCCACACACACACACACACACATACAAACAGACGCCTCAAGAATTATGGTTGAGCCATCAATGAGCCATTCCCTAACCCTGCACTTGAATGAATGATATGATGTGGACACTCTAATTGTTTGAGGTATTGAGTTCCATCGGTGTGATGCTCTATATGAAAAGACACGCTGGCCGCTTCATTACTTCAGGCAACCTTCTTGCGTTCAGCGGCCCACGTGACCACGCCTAGCACGCCCCCGCGGCAGCGCCAGAGCGGAGCGGCAGAGGCAGAGCGGCAGAGGCGCGCAGGTTGCCGCACGCAATCCCCCCTGTTTTAACATTGACGGTTAGCTCAACTCGTTCGCCGCCTTGCTGTGGAGCCTGCGGTCCAGTTGGTGACAAGTTCGAATCACTTAAATTACATTTTTTTTTTTTACGTTTAATTAATTTATCGCCGGTTAAGTTTAGGCATTCTTTCGGAGTTGGTTAAGGTTAGGGTTAAGTTTAGGCATTCTTTCGGAGTTGGTTAAGGTTACAGTTTGTCTTAGAGCATGGCAATATTTCTTTCGCCGGTTAAGTTTAGGCATTCTTTCGGAGTTGGTTAAGGTTAGGGTTAAGTTTAGGCATTCTTTCGGAGTTGGTTAAGGTTAGGGTTAAGTTTAGGCATTCTTTCGGAGTTGGTTAAGGTTAGGGTTAAGTTTAGGCATTCTTTCGGAGTTGGTTAAGGTTTGTCGCAGAGCATGGCAATAGAATGCCTGTCTTTCTTTCGCCGGAGCAGCAGCCTCTTTCCGCTCTGCCGCGGTCACATGGGCGTCGTGGCCAATCAGAGAAACGCTGAACACAAGTAGGTTGTCTGAAGTGTTCACGCGGCCTGGCCAAATACACTTTTTTTTAAAGGGATTGTACAGTCCCCCCTTGCCGCACCTCTAGTGTTCCTGGTTGAGGCAGACTTGAGGTTGATTAAACTGGACAAAGGAGGAGGAGCCAATCCACACTTTATTTTAAAAACGTTTGTTGCTGTCCATGATAACATTTTAGCACACAGTACCATTGCTGGTTCTCGGCTGTATATGTACGCTACGCTTGCTTCATATCACGGGCCAGGCAAATTAACACATTCCCAGCCAGCCATTAGATGGGCCCCACTCTAGGAAGGCCACCTTTCCATTACAAACGTTCAACACGTTGTTTGTAGAGCTAAATCTATATTTTATATTATAGCTATGGGTCCAATGTCATTGTCAATTGACAGTATGAACCTTCCGTTCAATATGCCATAAAGAATTTTTTTTTCATCAATACGTTCCCGTTTTATACCGTGGTGAATATGAGTGTTATATTGGAATGATCTGGGATAATTCCTGAAAAGCTATTTATAAGGCGCTAAGCTAATAACGTTAAATCGATTGGCGTTTCACAAGCTAGAGTTGAAAATCCAAATGCATATGATCTGTATTATGTTCCATCATGAATGCATGAAAGGGGGGGGGGGGGGGGCGGGGGAAGTTGTTTCTGATTATTGATTACTAATAACGGCATTCGTTATTACCACAACATAGGCTGAGCAGGGGGATGGCTATTAAATCCTTGGACGATCAAGCTGAAATTGACGTCAAATTGCCGGTTGGATTCCAAAAATAATTTTCCAGTTATTTGATCGCCATCTGCTAGATCATATGTCCATTGGCTGATGCCATATTCCTTTACTGCATAATGAATTCGGCGTCGCAAAAAGTATTCCATGCGATCTGGTGAAGCCCTTGCTTCAGGCTAACAGAAAAGTCCGCCCGGAGTGTAAAAAATGTGACACCAAGTCTGCAACAAGGATCACTGCATTCTCGAGACAGCGCCAATACTAGGATCTGGCCGGTACTGCACTTTCGGAGTCCGAATATGCCTTTTACAGCCAAAATACAGCTCTGTGACATTGAATAGGATATTAAAATCAAATAAAAGAAAAAACTAGTTAAAAACGTATATACGTGATTGGCCGTCAAGTGTCGGCTCCCAATCACGTAAAAATACATGATTGGCCGGGAATGTGTTAACATAGACTGAAATTAACTATAGATCTCCCGGGTGACGGTACATCATGTAATTGTATTTTACATACTCAGAAGCATTTTATACTACCTAAACAAACCATTTCAATAGAGAGTCTGTCTGTTTACTGGAGACTGACATCTTTATTAGAACATAAAATGTGTTATTTTTTTCACTCCAAGTCACATTAAATTCATCATGGCACTGCCCAGTGAAGACAGACATCTTGAAATCTTGAGATGTTGGGACCATTTCAACAACCTCTGGGTAAGTGTTTGACAAATGAGTGGCCCGGATTTGTTGTTTAGGTCATATAAAATGCTTCTGATAAAATAAAATAAAATGACATGGGAGATTAATTTCAGTCTATTGCCTGGCTGGGATATGAAGCGAGCAAAGCATAGCAGTTAGGGGTGGAACGCTTCACAAAATCGACGGTTAGGTTCGTATCACGGTTTTGGGCTAATGGTTTTCGGTTTGGTTCGATATACGTTGTTTTTTATAAAAAAAAATATTTAACACTCAAATCTAAACATGCTTCTCATTTATATATATATAAAATAAAAATAAAACGTTTACAGTGGTTTGCCTTAAATAATGTTTGGCACACAAACACAGAACTGACTGAAAAATATAGGCTACATTTGTCAAAGTATTAACTTAGTGCAAACAAACAATATGCTCAGCCAGCACTAGACTTTCCTTTCTTTAATATAAACACAAAAAAAACAATGTCAACAATGTTTAAATTCCCTGATTGTCAGTTCTTTTTTTTTTATCCACTTTTTCTCCCATTTTCTATATTTTCTCCCATCCCAATTTCGTATCATCCAATTCAACCCTCCCCTGTCACGAACGCTGTTTCTTGCCTCCCACAAGCCAGCTGCAATGTGGACTAAGTCATACATAGCACAAGTCCCCTCCGGTACTTGAGGTAACAGCAGTCGCATCTTTTCACCTGCGCAGCTCGATCTCTCAGTGGCGAGGAGTAACGCGTGGGAGGCTCACGCTGCCCCCGACACTTCCTGATTCTACTGCGCAGGCGCACCAACCGACCTGTAGGAGTCGCTGTCCACAACGCCCGATCCCCACCCATCAGTTTCCCACCCCCTAATACGGCCAATGTGTATTAGTACGGACGACCAGCTAAACTGAAAGCAAATGTGGAGCGCTGGGCTCGAACAGGCGAGCCCAGCGTCTCCAGATTTCGTGGTGAGCGCCTTGCCCACTACGCCACGTAGCCGCCCTCCTGATTGTCAGTTCTTAAAGGAAAGATTAGTTTTCCGCTTGAAATTAAAGTGCAGTATTTTTAAATACAATGAAAGGAATATGGCTGGATTTCTTATCAAATGGAAAAGTGTCACTCACTGTTATTTAAAATAAATAAATAAACAAATTAGAAGGCCATCAATATAGATTGCAGCATACATCAAACTAACACACACACACTGTACTGTTTCAAAACAACACTGCTCTGTTCATTCTATTTTTAAAATACGTACATTATCTGTCTACATTTATTTAGACTAACATTATTTAAATATTGAGTGCAACTGTGGTGGATTAACGTAATTCGGTGAGTTGGAACTATCTATGGGTTGGGGGGCCGCACGGACAATTTAGCGGCACGGACCTTCTCGACTCTACCGGTTACCGGAGTTGAATCGAGTTGATAACATGCAGTGGAAAAGCGACAATAGTCCCGGTTGGAGTTAGTAAACACAGTTGTATGTTAGCCTTCTTGGATGTTGAATAAACGCCTATCATTGTCTTTCAACACCCCGCCTCTCAGACTCCCATTTATCCTCTGCTAGCTAGTAGCTACGGTAACATTTCATTGGCTGTATTAGCTGGCGGGCTACCATAGTTAAAACGTGCGTTGTGTTGTACAAACTGCTAACGTTATGGCAAGATTGTGTGTAGGCCTATGTAATGTTAATGGCTATGTTTTTAAAGTCGTAATGAAGATTGATTTATATTTCGCTTGCCATTTCCACAAACTGACTAGCACCTGCAGTGCTGCTGCTGCTGCCTGCAGCCAGCGCTCACCTCTCTCGCATCCGTGCCAAATGAAGTTTTTTTTTATTTGCGCATCCCCTGAACCGAACAATACCCACACGCCCCGAACCGTGGAGGTCGTGCCGAACGGTGTATGGTTCGAATGCGTATCGTTCCACCCCTAATAGCAGTACATGGGAACCAGCAAGTTTGTACTGAACACTAAACAGGTACTGTGTACTAAAACTATTTTCCTGGTGGCCTGGCCTGATATGTGGCCTGCATGCCCCAAAAGAAAATATATTAAAAAAAAATATATATATATTAGGCCAATGCTTGTAGTTGCGACGGCGAGATAGTGAGGTTGAGTTGGTGGACCTCAGCAGGCCTGGACTGGTCATTGGGCTGGTGGCCTGACCTGCTAAATGGCCCTTGCTTAAAAAGTGGCCTGACTATATTTTGCGCTATATTTCCCGACCTGAAGGATTTTTCTAGACCGGCCACAACTGTGGCACAGCAAGGATTACTGGACACACAAGCATGAAACGAACACAGATCTTCTCATCTAATAATGGTGTGTTGATGAAAGAGATTTGCCAAAACGGTGGCCGTACTCTCTTTATGTTAAGGCCAGTGTTACATAATACTGTATGGTGAAATATGCTGCCAGAAACACAGTAGTACTGACAGGCTCCACCACGTCGAACTTCTTCTTGTCCTGGACCTGCTGGACCTGGTACACATAATCCACTGACGACTCGTAGAAGGTTATCCTCTCTTTGTCAACCAGTTCATCATGCTGGAACAGAAGGGGGAAAAAGAGAAACATTTCCAAAATATGCTTGAAAAACCTCTCGTCAATTATGCTTACATACACGTTGATGTTCTTATATCTTTTCATGATATTAAAGTATTGTGTTTTTGAGTAGTAGCAGGCACTAAGGTGGGTCATGTGAGGAGGTAGTAGCAGCAGGGGTGTAAAAAGTACCCAGAAATTATACTTAAAGGTGACATGCATTATAAATGTCTTTTTTCAGTGTCTAGCATTGTATTATAGTAATAGGAGTTAGTATCAATGTGTCTGTGTCTCTAAATACCATATTGGCAGATTGACGTCATTCAGGTCATTCATTTCCTGCTCCATTTAATCAGGTTGTTCTGATTTGACTCGCATGGTGACGTCACGTGGCGAGGATGGAGCGGATAGTGATCCGATTGGCTCTGTGGTTGTAGCGCACCAAACGGGGTTTGACAGAGAGCGAGCGAGAGAGAGAGGGAGTAAGACCCTCGCGACAGAGCACACATACACACACGGGCGTTGCGCTGTCATCTCTCTGTCTCTCTCTCTCTCCCCCTCTCTATCTCTCTCTCGATTCGGGAGCATAACTAACGCCCCGTCTATAGCTGTAGCGAGTGGCACAGTGGAAGACTTCCTCAAACGGGAGAGGGAGAGAGAGAAAGAGAAGGAGACCTGCGTATCTCGCACGCAGCTG